>NC_056450.1:11931416-11943916 GCF_018296145.1 Oncorhynchus tshawytscha | reverse complement strand
AAAACATTGCTCTTTCCATGACATAGACTGACCAGGTGAATCCAGGTGAAAGCGATGATGGCTTATTGATGTCGCTTGTTGAATCCACTTCAATCAGTGTAGATGAAGGGGAGGAGACAGGGTTAAAGAAGGATTTTTAAGCCTTGAGACAATTGAGACATGGATTGTGTGCCATTCACAGGGTGAATAGGCAAGACAAAAGACTTCAGTGCCTTTGAACGGGGCATGGTAGAAGATGCCAGGTGAACCGGTTTGTGTCAAGAACTGCAACGCTGCTGGGTTTTTCATGCTCAACAGCTTCCCGTGTGTATCGAGAATGGTCCACCATCCAGCCAACTTAATACAACTGTGGG
This sequence comes from Oncorhynchus tshawytscha, assembly GCF_018296145.1. NCBI lineage: Eukaryota > Metazoa > Chordata > Actinopteri > Salmoniformes > Salmonidae > Oncorhynchus > Oncorhynchus tshawytscha. The sequence continues at coordinate 11,943,563 of NC_056450.1, read as the reverse complement.
AAGCATTGGAGTCGACATGGGCCAGCATCCCTTTGGAATGCTTTCGACACCGCGTAGAGTCCATCCCCCCAACGAATTGAGGCTGTTCCGAGGGCCAAATGGGGGGGGGTGCAACTCAATAGTAGGACCCTAATATTTGGTATAGTCAGTGTACAGGGCTGTATATTGCAGGATTAAAGGATGACGGTGATAGCAGCTACCAATTTACACCAGTTAACCTGCTACACTGGTGTGCCCCACACACACACACACACACACACACACACACACACACACACACACACACACACACACGCACACACACACACTGATTACCAAAGTGGCATGCAGCCCTCCTATCTAGACAACCTGAGTAGGACAAGTAGGCTAGTTGGGGAGTCCTACTACTGTACATTTACACCCATCAGTATAACACTGTATGCTTGTAATGGGATGGCCTGACTTAAACCACTGAGTACTGGGGGGCGATTCAAAAGGAAAGCATAATTTCACACTGTCGACTTGCTTAATGTTTCAGCAGCTCAGGTTTGTGTGGGCTAAACGTGACGTGGCAGGGCAGGGGGGGATAGGGAAGTGGACCGACAACATTAGAATGCATTAGACTGGCTTTCAAAGCATTGGGTTACCCTCTAACGAGGAAGCCTGGTGCTTTGTGGTAATGCTCATGATGTCACCAGTCCATCTGTTCCGTTTGACCTTGAGTTATGTGAGTGATGTGTCTGCGGAGGTTAGTCTGCTGCTTCGCTCTCCCTTCACTATATCATCACTGTTGGCATGAGCAATGACCGTGAAAAGTGCAGGATGTCTCAGTTTGACATTATGTGAGGGTATGTGGCTCTTTGGCTCGTCAGATGTCATGATTTGGGTGTTAATATACTGTACTGTACTGTACAAATAATGGAAACACTTGAGTTTAAAAAAAAGAAAGAGACTGGTCGGCAGGTAGCGTAGTGGTTAAGAGTGTAGGGCCAGTAACCAGCAGGTAGCATAGTGGTTAAGAGTGTAGGGCCAGTAACCAGCAGGTAGCGTAGTGGTTAAGAGTGTAAGGCCAGTAACCAGCAGGTAGCGTAGTGGTTAAGAGTGTTGGGCCAGTAACCAGCAGGTAGCGTAGTGGTTAAGAGTGTTGGGCCAGTAACCAGCAGGTAGTGTAGTGGTTAAGAGTGTAGGGCCAGTAACCAGCAGGTAGCGTAGTGGTTAAGAGTGTAGGGCCAGTAACCAGCAGGTAGCGTAGTGGTTAAGAGTGTTGGGCCAGTAACCAGCAGGTAGGTAGCCAGCAGGTAGTGGGTTAAGAGTGTAGGGCCAGTAACCAGCAGGTAGCATAGTGGTTAAGAGTGTTGGGCCAGTAACCAGCGGGTAGCGTAGTGGTTAAGAGTGTTGGGCCAGTAACCAGCGGGTAGCGTAGTGGTTAAGAGTGTTGGGCCAGTAACCAGCAGGTAGCGTAGTGGTTAAGAGTGTTGGGCCAGTAACGTAGTGGTTAAGAGTGTTGGGCCAGTAACCAGCAGGTAGCGTAGTGGTTAAGAGTGTAGGGCCAGTAACCAGCAGGTAGCGTAGTGGTTAAGAGTGTAGGGCCAGTAACCAGCAGGTAGCGTAGTGGTTAAGAGTGTAGGGCCAGTAACCAGCAGGTAGCATAGTGGTTAAGAGTGTAGGGCCAGTAACCAGCAGGTAGCGTAGTGGTTAAGAGTGTAGTAACCAGCAGGTAGCATAGTGGTTAAGAGTGTAGGGCCAGTAACCAGCAGGTAGAGTGTTGGGCCAGTAGTGGTTAAGAGTGTAGGGCCAGTAACCAGCAGGTAGCGTAGTGGTTAAGAGTGTTGGGCCAGTAACCAGCAGGTAGCGTAGTGGTTAAGAGTGTTGGGCCAGTAACCAGCAGGTAGCGTAGTGGTTAAGAGTGTAGGGCCCAGCAGGTAGCGTAGTGGTTAACCAGTAACCAGCAGGTAGCGTAGTGGTTAAGAGTGTAGGGCCAGTAACCAGCAGGTAGCGTAGTGGTTAAGAGTGTTGGGCCAGTAACCAGCAGGTAGCGTAGTGGTTAAGAGTGTTGGGCCAGTAACCAGCAGGTAGCGTAGTGGTTAAGAGTGTAGGGCCAGTAACCAGCAGGTAGCATAGTGGTTAAGAGTGTAGGGCCAGTAACCAGCAGGTAGCGTAGTGGTTAAGAGTGTTGGGCCAGTAACCAGCAGGTAGCGTAGTGGTTAAGAGTGTTGGGCCAGTAACCAGCAGGTAGCGTAGTGGTTAAGAGTGTAGGGCCAGTAACCGAAAGGTCGCTGGTTTGAATCCCTGAGTCGACTCTGTGAAAAATCTGTCGATGTGCCCTTGAACAAGGAACTTAAACTTAATTGCTCCTGTAAGTCGCTCTGGATAAGAACATCTGCTAAATGACTAAAATGTAAATGAGGGATACAAAGTGTATTGAAAGCAGGTGCTGCCACACAGGTATGGTTCCTGAGTTAAATTAAGCAATTAAGATCCCATCATGCTTAGGGTCATGTATAAAAATGCTGGGCAGCTTATCATTTTGGCTACCATTTCTATGCCACCATAGGAGGACAATTTCCCCCATCCACAGGTTACGAGGGGTCACTGAATGGTTTGATGAGCATGAAAACGCTGTAAACCATAAGCCGTGGCCGTCTCAGTCACCAGATCTCAACCCAGTCGAGCACTTATGTGAGATTCTGGAGCGGCGCCTGAGACAGGGTTTTCCACCACCATCAACAAAAACACCAAGAGATGGAATTTCTCCTGGAAGAATGTTGTCGCAGCCCTCCAATAGAGTTCCAGACACTGGAAGAATGTTGTCGCAGCCCTCCAATAGAGTTCCAGACACTGGAAGAATGTTGTCGCAGCCCTCCAATAGAGTTCCAGACACTGGAAGAATGTTGTCGCAGCCCTCCAATAGAGTTCCAGACACTGGAAGAATGTTGTCGCAGCCCTCCAATAGAGTTCCAGACACTTGTAGAATCTCTGCCAAGGTGCCTTGAAGCGGTTCCGGCGGCTCGTGGTGTCCCAACGCCCTATTAAGACACTTTATGTAGGTGTTTCTTTATTTAGGTTGTTACCTGTATTTAAGCTTACATCTTTTGGTATTAATTGTTGAATTTAAAACATACGTGAGAACATGTATCAAGTGTTATGCCCAAGGGTTTTGCAGGTGACTCATACTGTTTGGGTTTGAATTTGACTCACCCATGTTAACTCTCACCAGAAGCCCAAATCCATTAGCGTACTATCACAATACACAGAAGGGCATTACTCTACCCGAACATCAACCCACTGTCAAACCACTAACCCTGGCTCTGCCGCCTTTCCTTATCCCTCAGTAGGGAAACAGGTGGGACTCTCCTCTCAACCGAAAACACTGGCAGCCCATTCCTAGTTCTCTCCCTAGGAATTAGCATGAGAGAGAAAGGGGCTGGCCTTGATTCAATGTCTTACGAATGTAGAAAGAAACGACACACATTGTAGTGAACCATAAATCAGGCTACGTGGCAGTTCAGCTGTCAGAAGGTAAACATTGTGACAGGCCTTTGGTGACTCCTGAGGGTCCAAGTCTTCCAACTCTCTTTAGAGTCCTGTGAAGTTAGAAATGTGACTTGTCATCTTGCTCTGTATTTTTCAGCGCGTGGATTGGGAGAGCTCTTTCGGCAGTTAGATTCTGTCCTATCCAAAAATGTCCATGTTGCAACCCTAGAGTAGATAAATCAGTTTATAGATGAATCTTTGTGGTTGGAACCAAAAAGTCTTTACACTGAAAATCACACTGTTAATTCCCCAGTCGTGGACCGCATCCCCCCCCTCATTAGTGGCATGTGTGTTAGTTGCATGCTTATGTCATGGGGTAACATAACAAGCCACATGAGAAATGTGCTCCACCACACCACACATTACTATGGGTGATAATTGAGGGGCCAAAAGTAACATGCAGCCGTAGGACACGCGTAGTCGCCAAGTGTGACGAGCATGTGTTGAAATGCACAAAATGGTTAGGTTGGGAGTCTCTGTGTGGGAATATGATGTGGCTGTTTGCTGTGGAAAGGGGGACGCTGTAGTATGCTACAGGAGCTCTGTCCTTACGGACGTCCTCGAATCTGAGGGGGTACAAAATCAAGTGGCTGTCCTCAGGATTCAACCATAGGTTTCATCTCCGTGACATAATCACAATGGAATTTATAGGCCAGAGAAAGTCCCTCCACTGTGCACAGTATTTAAGATTGGAATTGATTTGTACTGTATGTAGAGAGGTGTATCATTTGCTACTCTGTATGCGTACCCTAATGTCCTCTCCCTACCTCATTCGCTGCACCTCTTTCTCTCTTCTCTCCTCCCCTAGTTGGTGAAGCTATGCAGTGGGATGATCGAGGCAGGGAAGGCGTATGTCAGCGCCAACAAACTCTTTGTGAACGGGATCCGGGACCTGTCCCAACAATGCAAGAAGGATGAGATGATATCGGTGAGGTTCAGTTGGATCCGGGAATGTCATATACCACAATGTCTAATGTAAGGTGTAATAAGTTGTCTTCCAAGTGTTAGGTTATAGCCTCATAACCTTGTTATACTCTATTATGCACTTATTCACTATTTACTGGATATTAATCATATACAACACAACACACCTAGACTTTCTGCAGGTAGCCTAGCGATTAAGAGCGCTGGGTCAGTAACGGAAAAGTCGCTGGTACGAATCCCCGAGCCAACTAGGTAAAAAAAATCTGCCGATGTGACCTTATGCAAGGCACTCAACCCTCATTTCTCCTGTAAGTCTCTCTGGATAAGAACATCTGCCAAATGACTCAAATATAAATGTAATAATATCTAAGTCCATCACGTAAAATGTATTCCTACAAAGCACAAACTAGCCTTTTTGTATGTGGTAAAACACGCTTGAATGTCTTGGGGCCGGGCTCTGCGTAGTGCTTAATCTTGGAAGTAGTGCTTTCCTGCTCTCTGACCGCGTGCCTGAGTAAGTCTGTGTGTGAACCTGATTACTCTACGAATGGATTAGTCAGTGTCAGTGGAAGGATCAGGCCTGGAGTGGAGGCTTACGACGGTAGGCCTACGTCTTGGTCAGGGTTCCAGGACCAGCATCCTCCAGAACTTTCTCCATAAGAGCTGAGTTTACGCCAGAAGTAGTAGACTCGTTGCCGCCAACATTAAGTGGTATTAAAGGCCTGCTAGTGCATGGCTCTCCAATTGGTTCACCCTCTTGTCTAATTCTGAGGATCTCGTTAAACGCTGCTCCTATTTGTATTTTCCATTGAAAACGTGGAAAAGAGTTAGGCCTGCAATTATGTTTCCATTCTGTCTTAGTCTTGTACAATATGAGTGACAAAATCCATCAGTAAAATTGGAAAATGCTAACTTAATTAGACTATTTGTACAATAGAAATGAAATTATACTTGGCATGGCAGCATTAGCAAAGGGAACAGGATCCCTCTCTGTCTCTAATCTTGTTAAAATGCTGTAATACAATATACCGAAGCTATTGTGGCTTGTTTTCCTTGCAGGAGTGTCTGGAGAAGTGTGGGGAGAGCCTCCAGGAAATAGTCAACTACCACATGGTAAGTCTCTCCTCCTTCTCTCTCTCTCTCTCTCTCTCTCTCTCTCTCTCTCTCTCTTTCTCCTTCTCTCTCTTTCTCCTTCTCTCTCTCTTTCTCTCTCTTTCTCCTTATCTCTCCCTCTTTCTCTCTCTCTCCTCCTCTCTCTCCTCCTCTCTCTCTCCTCCTCCTCTCTCTCTCTCTCTCTCTCTCTCTCTTCTCTCTCTTTCTCCTTCTCTCTCTCTTTCTCTCTCTTTCTCCTTATCTCTCCCTCTTTCTCTCTCTCTCCTCCTCTCTCTCCTCCTCTCTCTCTCCTCCTCTCTCTCTCTCTCTCTCTCTCTCTCTCTCTCCCTCTCTTTCTCCCTCTCTCTTTCTCTCCCCCTCTCTCCTTCTCTCTGTTCCCCAAACTCTACCCACATACTCCAGTCCTGATACAGTACCGAAAGTCCATAGAGACCAGGTAGCACTGAGCACAACGATACAGTATCATAACATCTTGAAATGCTAAATGCAATGGTCTCTTATTCCCTTTGTCTGATCTGTCTTTAAATGATTCAACATGGAGTAGCATTTCATTCACAAATCATTCAACGTCTCTTCTTCCTCATTGTTCTCAGCTATGTGATGGCTCTGTCCTGACTCTGTATGTGGTCGTGTAACTATTGCCATCTGCCAATCAGCACACTGCCACAGTAGATCAGAGGGCACGAGAGGGTTGGATACGGCATAGCAGCTGTCTTCGACTCCTTTAGTTGCTTTTGGAACGTGTAGATGCAGCCAGATATTTGACGAGGACGCTATGACTGCGTAACGTTGAATGAAAACCGTTTCCCACAGGTTTTACAGTTGAAAAAACATGTTTCCTTTACTCAGAGAGGTTTTTTACAGACGTTATACCTGTTTCAGATGGCGACACGAGAAGCATCAAGGCAGAGTTACAAATCGCAATAACAACTTTGAATAGAAAAACCACTGCGTCGGCTGTATTTTCTTTGGACATGTGGAGGCTAAGGGAGCGTCTACACAGACGAGCACAGACTTAGCTCCTGCCTGGAACCAAAAGCCCTGTAATGTATTGCTGTGTTGTTTCACCACCTCCCTCCAAACTCAGACCCCCTGCTCTCTGTAGCTTCTTTGAAGTCCATTAGTCTAAAACCCTGGCGCGTGTTTGATGTTTCTGTTAGAGGAGCGTGAGCTTCACATTCCTTCTGAGGCCAGGAAAAGGGCCACGATAGCAAATCACCATAGCCTTTTCTATCAGGAGACTATATCTAGGGAGAAAGAGCAGCGCTATAAATGGGATGTTGATGGGTGAGGTCACTGAGGCCGGAGTGAATTAAGAGTGTAGGAGCTACAGGGACGACCCCGTCTGACCCTGCTTTCATCATGCAGGCCTCGGTGCAATGTGATTCAGAGAAGCCAGCAAGACCTGAATTGGTTAGAGGATCAGTGAAGTGATGAGGAAAATTGATACAGTTCATCACAGTGCTTGTCCAGGGCTACAGCAAAAATATGTTTACTGTTGGGGGGTACTCGAGGACTGGAGTTGGGAAACACTGGTTTACTGTAGGTACATCATTCATGTCTTCACTCTTGGCCTTGTGTAACTAGTAAAGCCAGTGGTATTACTGTCTGTCTGGTAGATACGTGGGGGGTTGCTGCCCTTCGCCTGAGAGAGAGTGTTGGACAGTCTGATGAACACCCAGCTGGGAGCACCCTTCTCCCTCTTGTCTCCCCTCGCTCCATCCACTCTTAGTCTCTTCTCCACTCCCTGCTCTCCTCCCCTCTCAATCGCCCCTCTCTGCTCCCTCTAGCCCACATGAAAGCCAGCTTGCTGTACATTAGCATTACTGCACTCTTTGAAAAAAGGGCTCCAAAATGGGCTCTTTGGCTGTCCCCATAGGAGAACCCTTTTTGGTTCAAAGTAAAAACCCTTTTAGGTTCCATCAATAAACAAAAAAAGAGTTCTAGCTGGAAGCAAATAGGGTTCTCCTATGGGGACAGCCAAATAATTGTTTTAGGTTCTGGAGAGCACATTTTTTTCTAAGAGCGTGGGTCTCTGTCGTGCTTTGTGTTGCTTTGATGTCTTGAGTGAGGAGGAGCAGACCAAGGACACAGACAGGATTGATAGTGATACAGTATGTATGCCATGAAAGGAATCAGAGGGAATCTCTCTTTGGTCTCTAACATTATCTGACATGTGTAACTTTTTTTTTTTGTTTACATCCCTGTGATCATTTCTCCTTTGTCAAGATAATCTATCCACCTGATAGGTGTGGCATGTCAAGAAGCTGATTAAACAGCATGATCATTACACAGGTGCACCTTGTGCTGGTGACAATCAAAGGCCACTCTAAAATGTGCAGTTTTGCAGGAATGTCCAACAGAGCTGTTGCCAGATAATTGAATGTTAATTCATCTTATCATAAGCCACCGTTATAGAGCCATCGTTATAGAGAATTTGGCAGTACGTCCAACTGGCAGTATGTCCAACTGGCCTCACAACCACAGTATGTCCAACTGGCCTCACAACCACAGTATGTCCAACTGGCCTCACAACCACAGTACGTCCAACTGGCCTCACAACCACAGTACGTCCAACTGGCCTCACAACCACAGTACGTCCAACTGGTCTCACAACCACAGTACGTCCAACTGGCCTCACAACCACGTGTATCCACGCCAGCTCAGGACCTCCACGTCCGGCTTCTTCACCTGTGTGATTGTCTGACATCAGCCACCCAGACAGCTGATGAAACGGAGGAGTATTTCTGTTTGTAATAAAGCCCTTTTGTGAGAAAAAAAACCTCATTCTGATTGGCTGGGCCTTGCTCCCAAGTGGGTGGGCCTATGCCCTCTCAGGCCCACCCATGGCTGAGCCCCTGCCCAGCCATGTGAAATCCATAGATTCTAGCCTAATTTATTTATTTCAACTGACTGATTTCCTTCAATGAACTGTAGCTCAGTAAAATGGTAAAAACTGTTGCATTTATATTCTTGTTCAGTATATGTGCTCTATTTCTATGCTTCCTTGTTCTTAAGTTTTAGTTTTTTGCGTCCTTTCAGTTTTGCACACCAGGTTCAAACAGCTGAAAATACTATATTTTTGGTTATTGAATATATATTTCACAGCGGTTTAGAAGGTACAATGATTCTTTGCTTGTTTTGTCACATAAACGGAAGTTAGGTGAACTATTAGAATTTTAGCATCCGGGACATTTCTGCATATGGAACCTTTAACATAATGATCTTTACACAGATCACCAGTCCAAGTAGCCATGTCCCCTTTCTGATCTGACGATAAGGGCTTTGCAGTTTTTATCAACTGAAGCACCATTGTAAAACTACTGTAGGTGTTCATCTTTTAGCTACATCTTTTGTTTCTTATCGACAAAGGGGCAACATTTTGAAGTGGCCTTGAGTCTCCATTTGTCCATTCAGTAGTGTTGCAAGAGATTAATGAAAAAGAAATGATGAGGGGTACATCTGTAGTTTATGACACGCCCCTATGAAGTGCGTGTGCGTGTGCGTGTGTGTGTGTGTGTGCACGTGTGTGTGTGTGTCTGTGTGGAGCGGCATGGCAGCTGCCACTGTGGGCACCTCTCCAGACTACTAAAAGACCCATACAAATGGGACCATTGAGTGCCAACTGCCCCGGTCACAGCCAACCCCTAGTGCCCTCATAACCCATATTCATAACCCATATTCACAGTCATACGCATGTGGGTAGACAGACACATACACTTGAAGGAGGCACACATGTCTAAAGGGAGCGCCCTGGCACTCTTCTCTCTCCACTTCCTGCTAATTTAGTTACTATGCCAGACCAGGCCAGCCACCACAACAGAACAAACAAGCTATGTTTGCTTGGAAGTAAGACACAAGCCAGCCAAGTATAGCTCCCTTCTGAGCTCAGAAACTAGGCCTGTTTGTTCTTCTCTGGGGGATTCACAATATATTTCTCTGTCTTCTAGAACAACAAATCATCAAGGAAAACTGGGCCAATTGTTAAATAGTCACTGTTTCATTCAAGCGTGACAGTACATTTTAGTTTTTGATGAATTATTGATGTACTTTTGTCTCTCTTAACATCCATTATTTTAGAAATGGGGTAATGGTAGCGATGTGGGTGAGGAAAGGGAGAGACTGGGTGAGTGACTGGGGGAGAGACTAGGGGAGAGACTAGGGGAGAGACTAGGGGAGAGACTAGGGGAGAGACTGGGGGAGAGACTAGGGGAGAGACTAGGGGAGATACTGGGGGAGAGACTGGGGAGAGACTAGGGAGAGACTGGGGGAGAGACTGGGGAAGAGACTAGGGGAGAGACTAGGGGAGAGACTAGGGGAGAGACTGGGGGAGAGACTAGGGGAGAGACTAGGGAGAGACTAGGGGAGAGACTGGGGAAGAGACTGGGGAAGAGACTAGGGGAGAGACTAGGGGAGAGACTAGGGAGAGACTGGGGGAGAGACTAGGGGAGAGACTAGGGAGATACTGGGGGAGAGACTGGGGGAGAGACTAGGGGAGAGACTGGGGAGAGACTAGGGGAGAGACTAGGGGAGAGACTAGGGGAGAGACTAGGGAGAGACTAGGGGAGAGACTGGGGAAGAGACTGGGGAAGAGACTAGGGGAGAGACTAGGGGAGAGACTGGGGAGAGACTAGGGGAGAGACTGGGAGATACTGGGGGAGAGACTGGGGGAGAGACTAGGGGAGAGACTGGGGAGAGACTAGGGGAGAGACTAGGGGAGAGACTAGGGGAAAGACTGGGGAAGAGACTGGGGAAGAGACTAGGGGAGAGACTGGGGGAGAGACTAGGGGAGAGACTGGGGGAGAGACTAGGGGAGAGACTGGGGAGAGACTAGGGGAGACTGGGGAGAGACTGGGGGGACTGGGGGAGAGACTACGGGAGAGACTGGGGGAGTGACTAGGGGAGAGACTGGGGGAGAGACTAGGGGAGAGACTAGGGAGAGACTGGTGGAGAGACTAGGGGAGAGACTGTGGAGAGACTAGGGGAGAGACTGGGGAGAGACTAGGGGAGAGACTGGGGAGAGACTAGGGGAGAGACTGGGGGAGAGACTACAGGAGAGACTGGGGGAGAGACTAGGGGAGAGACTGGGTGAGTGACTAGGGGAGAGACTAGGGGAGAGACTGGGTGAGTGACTGGGGAGAGACTGGGGGAGAGACTAGGGGAGAGACTGGGGGAGAGACTAGGGGAGAGACTAGGGGAGAGACTGGGGAGAGACCAGGGAGAGCCCGGGGAGAGACTACGGGAGAGACTAGGGGAGAGACTGGGGGAGAGACTAGGGAGAGACTGGGTGAGTGACTGGGGGAGAGAGACTAGGGGAGACTAGGGGAGAGACTAGGGGAGAGACTGGGGGAGAGACTAGGGGAGAGACTGGGGAGATACTGGGGAGAGACTGGGGGAGAGACTAGGGGAGAGACTGGGGGAGAGACTAGGGGAGAGACTAGGGGAGAGACTAGGGGAAAGACTGGGGAAGAGACTGGGGAAGAGACTAGGGGAGAGACTGGGGGAGAGACTAGGGAGAGACTGGGGAGAGACTAGACTAGGGAGAGACTGGGGGAGAGACTAGGGGAGGGACTGGGGGAGAGACTACGGGAGAGACTGGGGGAGTGACTAGGGGAGAGACTGGGGGAGAGACTACGGGAGAGACTGGGGGAGAGACTAGGGAGAGACTGGGTGAGTGACTAGGGGAGAGACTAGGGGAGAGACTGGGTGAGTGACTGGGGGAGAGACTGGGGGAGAGACTAGGGGAGAGACTTGGGGAGAGACTGGGGGAGAGACTAGGGGAGAGACTAGGGGAGAGACTGGGGGAGAGACCAGGGGAGAGCCCGGGGAGAGACTAGGGGAGAGACTGGGGGAGAGACTAGGGGAGAGACTGGGTGAGTGATTGGGGAGAGAGACTAGGGGAGACTAGGGAGAGACTGGGAGAGAGACTAGGGGGAGAGACTGGGGAGAGACTAGGGGAGAGACTGGGGGAGAGACTAGGGGAGAGACTGGGTGAGAGACTAGGGGAGAGACTGGAGGAGAGACTGGGGGAGAGACTAGGGGAGAGACTGGGGGAGAGACCAGGGGAGAGCCCAGGGGAGAGACTAGGGGAGAGACTGGGGGAGAGACTAGGGGAGAGACTGGGTGAGTGATTGGGGAGAGAGAGACTAGGGGAGACTAGGGGAGAGACTGGGAGAGAGACTAGGGGAGAGACTGGGGAGAGACTAGGGGAGAGACTGGGGAGGGGGAGAGACTGGGGAGAGACTAGGGGAGAGACTGGGTGAGAGACTAGGGGAGAGACTGGAGGAGAGACTGGGGGAGAGACTAGGGGAGAGACTGGGCAGAGACTAGGGGAGAGACTGGGGAGAGACTAGGGGAGAGACTGGGGGAGAGACTAGGGGAGAAACTGGGCAGAGACTGGGTGAGAGACTGGGTGAGAGACTGGGGGAGAGACTGGGTGAGAGACTGGGGGAGAGACTAGGGGAGAGACTAGGGGAGAGACTGGGGAGAGACTAGGGGAGAGACTGGGGAGAGACTAGGGGAGAGACTGGGCAGAGACTGGGTGAGAGACTGGGGGAGAGACTAGGGGAGAGACTGGGCAGAGACTGGGTGAGAGAC
>NC_056450.1:10933916-11193916 GCF_018296145.1 Oncorhynchus tshawytscha | reverse complement strand
TAAAACGTTGGGTAATGGTAGGCTATCACGCACGGAGCAGGCAGGGTGAGGCGATGCCAGCAAACATCGATCCATAGAACAAACTGAACATTAAAAACTCCTCCCTCGCCTGGACTTGATGATGGCAGCGAGACATTTGTTACACCAGATAATCATGAGTTTATTAAAGGGACAGGGGCCAGAGAACACACCAGGATATGTAAGGGCTGTTTCAGCGATAATAATGTGCAAAATGTCATTGATTTAAGTTCCATTTTGTTTTTACCAAGGGTTCTGAGATGATGGAAGAAAGGAACTTTAATTATTTCCATAGATAGTAAATGCTATATTACCAAATCAAATTGTATTTATCACATGCTTCGTAATCAACAGGTGTAGACTAACAGTGAAATGCGTTCTTATGTGCCCTTCTCAACAATGCAGAGAGAGGGAGAAAAATATCAATAATAGAAAAAGAATAACATTAGGAATAAATGCACAATGAGTATGCTAACTTAGCTATATATATATATTTTTTAAAGATGGCGCCAACAGAGATGGTCGCCTCGCTCGAGTCCTTAGGAAACTATACAATATTGAGTTTTTTTAATGTATTATTTCTTACCCCAGGAAATCTTAAGTCTTATTACATATAGCCGGGAAGAACTATTGGATACAAGAGCAACGTCAACTTACCAACATCACGACCAGGAATACGTGAATATCCCGAAGCGGATCCTCTGTTTGGACCACCACCCAGGACAATGGATCTAATCCCAGAAGCCGACCCAAAACAACAGCGCCGCAAAAGGGGCAGACGGAACGGCCTCCTGGTCAGGCTCCGTAGACGTGCACATCGCCCACCGCTCCAGAGTATACTACTCGCCATTGTCTAGTCTCTTGACAATAAGGTAGACGAAATTCGAGCAAGGGTTGCCTTCCAAAGAGACATCAGAGATTGTAACATTCTCTGTTTCACGAAAACATGGCTGTCTTGGGATATTTTGTCGGAATCGGTTCAGCCACCGGGCTTCTCCACGCATCGCGCCAACAGAGATAAACACCTCTCTGGGGAGAGGAAGGGCAGGGGTGTATGTTTCATGATTATCAACTCATGGTGTAATCATAACAACATACAGGAACTCAAGTCCTTTTGCTCACCCTACCTAAAATTCCTTACAATCAAATGCCGGCCATATTACCTCCCAAGAGAATTCTTGTCAGTTATCGTCACAGCTGTGTACATTCCCCCTCAGCCAGACACGAAGAAGGCCCTCAAGTAACTTCACTGGACTCTATGTAAACTGGAAACCATATATCCTGAGGCTGTATTTATTGTAGCTGGGGATTTTAACAAAGCAAATTTGAGAACAAGGTTACCTAAATTCTATCAGCATATTGATTGCACTATGCGTGGGGATAATACACTCGACCACTGCTACTCTAACTTCAGCTATGCATACTATGCCCTCTCCCTCCCTTCGGCAAATCCGACCACGACGCCATCTCACTCCTACCGTCTTATTGGCAGAAACAGGATGTACCAGTTTCAAACAGGATGTACCAGTGAGTAGAACCATTCAGCGCTGGTCTGACCAATCGCAATCCACGCTTCAAGATCGTTTTGATCATGCGGACAGGGATATGTTCCGGTCAGCCTCAGAGAATAACATTGACCTATACGCTGACTCGGTGAGTGAATTTATAAGGAAGTGTACTGGAGATGTTGTACCCACTGTGACTATTAAAACCTACCCTACCCAGAAACTATGAATGGATGGCGGCATTCGTACAAAACTGAAAGTGCGAACCATGCATTGGAAAGCGGTCTGGGGATATGGCTGCTTATAAACAGTGTAGTTATTCCCTCCGCAAGGCAATCAACAAGCGAAATGCTGTTACAGGGACAAAGTGGAGTCGCAATTCAACGGCTCAGACAAGAAACATACGTGGCAGGGTCTACAGGAAAACCAGCAACGTCACGGACACCGACCCCACGCTTCCAGCCAAACTAAACACCTTTGCCTGCTTTGAGGATAATACAGTGCCACCGCCGCGGCCTGCTATCAAGGACTGCCACCCCCCCCTCTCCGTGGCTGACGTGAGTAAAACATTTAAACATGTTAAGCCTCGCAAGGCTGCTGGCCAGAACGGCATCCCTAGCCCGTCCTCAGAGCATGCGCAGACCAGCTAGCTGGTGTGTTTACGGACATATTCAATCACTCCCTATCCCAGTGTGTTGTCCCCACATGCTTCAAGATGGCCACCATTGTTCCTATACCCAAGAAGGCAAATAACTGAAGTAAATGACTACTGCCCTGTAGCACTCACTTCTGCCATCAAGAAGTGCTTTGAGAGACTAGTCAAGGATCATATCACCTTCACCTTACCGGCCACCCTAGACCCACTTTAGTTTGCATACCGCCCTAACAGGTCCACAGACGATGCAATCACCATCACACTGCACACTTCTCTATCCCATCTGGACAAGAGGAATACCTATGTAAGAATGCTGTTCATTGACTACAGCTCAGCATTCAACACCATAGTACACTCCAAGCTCATTATCAAGCTGGATGCCCTGGGTCTCAACCCCACCCTGTGCAATTGGGCCCTGGACTTTCTGACGGGCCGCACTCAGGTGGTGAAGGTAGGAAACAACATCTCCACCTCGCTGACCCTCAACACTCAGACCCCTCCTGTACTCCCTGTTCCCCCACGTCTGCTTGGCCACGCACGCCTCCAACTCAATTATCAAGTTTGTAGCCGACACAACAGTAGTGGGCTTGATTACCAACAATGACAAGACAGCCGACAGGGAGGAGGTGAAGGCACTCGGAGTGTGGTGTCAGGAAAACAACCTCTCACTCAAAGGCATCAAAACAAAGGAGATGATTGTGGACTTCAGGAAACAGCAGAGGAAGCACCCCCCTATCCACATTGAAGGGACAGCAGTGGGGAAAGTGGAAAGTTTTAAGTTCCTCTGCGTACACATCAACGGCAAACTGAAATGGTCCACACACACAGACAGTGTGGTGAAGAAGGCACAACAGTGCCTCTTCAACCTCAGGAGGCTAAAGAAATTTGGCTTGTCACCCAAAACCCTGACTAACTTTTACAGATCTACAATCGAGAACATCCTGTCGGGCTGTATCACAGCCTGGTATGGCAACTGCTCCACCCTCAACTGCAAAGCTCTCCAGAGGGTGGTGCGGTCTGCACACTCGCATCACCGGGGGCAAACTACCTGCCCTCCATGACACCTACAGTGCCTTGCCCCCTTGAACTTTGCGACCTTTTGCCACATTTCAGGCTTCAAACATAAAGATATAAAACTGTATTTTTTTGTGAATAATCAACAACAAGTGGGACACAATCCTGAAGTTGAACAACATTTATTGGATATTTCAAACTTTTTGAACAAATCAAAAACTGAAAAATTGGGCGTGCAAAATTATTCAGCCCCTTTACTTTCAGTGCAGCAAACTCTCTCCAGAAGTTCAGTGAGGATCTCTGAATGATCCAATGTTGACCTAAATGACTAATGATGATAAATACAATCCACCTGTGTGTAATCAAGTCTCCGTATAAATGCACCTGCACTGTGATAGTCTCAGAGGTCCGTTAAAAGCGCAGAGAGCATCATGAAGAACAAGGAACACACCAGGCAGGTCCGAGATACTGTTGTGAAGAAGTTTAAAGCCGGATTTGGATACAAAAAGATTTCCCAAGCTTTAAACATCCCAAGGAGCACTGTGCAAGCGATAATATTGAAATGGAAGGAGTATCAGACCACTGCAAATCTACCAAGACCTGGCCATCCCTCTAAACTTTCAGCTCATACAAGGAGAAGACTGATCAGAGATGCAGCCAAGAGGCCCATGATCACTCTGGATGAACTGCAGAGATCTACAGCTGAGGTGGGAGACTCTGTCCATAGGACAACAATCAGTCGTATATTGCACAAATCTGGCCTTGATGGAAGAGTGGCAAGAAGAAAGCCATTTCTTAAAGATATCCATAAAAAGTGTCGTTTAAAGTTTGCCACAAGCCACCTGGGAGACACACCAAACATGTGGAAGAAGGTGCTCTGGTCAGATGAAACCAAAATTGAACTTTTTGGCAACAATGCAAAACGTTATGTTTGGCGTAAAAGCAACACAGCTCATCACCCTGAACACACCATCCCCACTGTCAAACATGGTGGTGGCAGCATCATGGTTTGGGCCTGCTTTTCTTCAGCAGGGACAGGGAAGATGGTTAAAATTGATGGGAAGATGGATGGAGCCAAATACAGGACCATTCTGGAAGAAAACCTGATGGAATCTGCAAAAGACCTGAGACTGGGATGGAGATTTGTCTTCCAACAAGACAATGATCCAAAACATAAAGCAAAATCTACAATGGAATGGTTCAAAAATAAACATATCCAGGTGTTAGAATGGCCAATTCAAAGTCCAGACCTGAATCCAATCGAGAATCTGTGGAAAGAACTGAAAACTGCTGTTCACAAATGCTCTCCATCCAACCTCACTGAGCTCGAGCTGTTTTGCAAGGAGGAATGAGAAAAAATTTCAGTCTCTCGATGTGCAAAACTGATAGAGACATACCCCAAGCGACTTACAGCTGTAATCACAGCAAAAGGTGGCGCTACAAAGTATTAACTTAAGGGGGCTGAATAATTTTGCACGCCCAATTTTTCAGTTTTTGATTTGTTAAAAAAGTTTGAAATATCCAATAAATGTCGTTCCACTTCATGATTGTGTCCCACTTGTTGTTGATTCTTCACAAAAAAATACAGTTTTATATCTTTATGTTTGAAGCCTGAAATGTGGCAAAAGGTCGCAAAGTTCAAGGGGGCCGAATACTTTCGCAAGGCACTGTATAGCGCACCCGATGTCACAGGAAGGCCAAAAAGATAATCAAAGACAACAACCACCCAAGCCACTGCCGGCTCACACCACTACCATCCAGAAGGCAAGGTCAGTACAGGTGCATCAAAGCTGGTACCGAGAGACTGAAAAACAGCTTCTATCTCAAGGCCATCAAACTGTTAAACAGCAATCACTGTTTAGAGAGGCTGCTGCTTACATGGAGACACAATCACTGGCCACTTTAACAAATGGATCACTAGTCACTTTAAACAATGCCACTTTAATAATGTTTACATATCTTACATTACTCATATCATATGTATATACTGTATTTCATACCATCTATTGAACCTTGCCTATGCCGCTCTGCCATTGCTCATCCATATGTTTTTATGTACATATTCTCATTCACCCCTTTTAGATTTGTGTGCCTTAGGTAGTTGTTGGGGAATTTTTAGATTACTTGTTAGATATTACTGCACTGTCGGAACCAGAAGCACAAGCATTTCGCTACAACTCGCATTAACATCTGCTAACCATGTGTATCGGACCAATAACATCTGATTTGATTTGAGATTTTAAATTGAGATTTTGATTTACAGTAACGAGTTGATATGCAGGGGTATGAACTAATTGAGGTAGATATGTACGTACAGTACAGGAGGTTGGTGGCACCTTAATTGGTGACTAGGCAACAGGATATATAATAAACAGTAGCAGCAGCTTATGTGATAACTCAAACCATTTAGTGCAAAAAGGGTCAATGTACTGTAGATAGTTAAATAGTTCACCAATAGCTACGTGGAATATCTACTGTATTTATCAGTTGTATGACTTGCGGGTAGAAGCTGTTCAGAGTCTTGTTGGTTCCGGACTTGTCGTGCGGCAGCAGAGAGAACAGTCTATGACTTGGGATGCGGGAGTCTCTGACACCGCCTGGTGTCAGAGACACGCGGGGATATTATGGGGTTATAGAGTTGTATAACAAGTATTCAACAGCTGCATGTGTATATCTTTGTAATCTGCGACTCTTGTGCAGCGTCATATTCATCAACCTCACATTCACCCTCATAAAAACCATCTTAAAAACCCTAACCCTAATGTTTTGGAAATATCCTGTACAACTTGACCAACTGCTTCAGTGTCCTCACTTCTAGATTATTGAGGTAAGTGGGTGGCTTTATGGTTCAACAAAGTGTGTTCCTATGACATAGAGAAGCTACTCCTGACCTAATCAGAAACCAGGTTTAGGTGATATGATGGATGACTTTGGCAGACCTCTCAGTGCAACATGATCTCACGGATGTGGCCCTTTGGGAGAAACTGGTTTGCCCTGCCTAGTTCGTCACTCCATGAAAAACAATTTCTCATAATATTCCATCCTCCCATTTATGTGGATGTCAGTTATCTTGCCCACAATGGCAGAGACCTCCTGAAATCGTCCTGAATCTGTGTGATCAATCATGGCTTAGATCCAACCCCAGTCTGACAGCTTTTCACACCAAACCCGGCGCCCGACTGTGTGTACAAAAGAAGCATGTGCGTGTACACTGACAGACAAGTCCCACACAACCACCATCACCCACCACCCCTCAATTCAGCTTATCTCTATTCTCTACCCTACAAGCTCTCACAGTATCACTGCAGAATTAGACGTTTTCCCACGTTTCTCCAAATGTGACATACTTTATAAACAACAGGTGTAGACCAACAGTGAAATGCTTACTTACGGGCCCTTCCCAACAATTGAAATAGTAGAAAAATGTCACGTTCTGACCTTAGTTCCTTTGTATTTGTCTGTGTTTTAGTATGGTCAGGGCGTGAGTTGGGGTGGTCAGTCTATGTTTGTTTTTCTATGTTGGTTTTTGAGTTTGGCCTAGTATGGTTCTCAATCAGAGGCAGCTGTCAATTGTTGTCCCTGATTGAGAATCATACTTAGGTAGCCTGGGTTTCACTTTTGGTTTGTGGGTGTCTGTTTCCGTGTTAGTGTTTGGGCCACGCGGCACTGTTTTGTTTTGTTCACATCGTTTATTGTTTTGTTCCAGTGTTCAGTTTGTTTATTTAAAAGACATGAACACTTACCACGCTGCACCTTGGTCCTCCTCTCTATCTCCAGACGACATCCGTTACAAAAAATAATTAAACAAGGGACAAATAGATAAAAAATAATATATGAAAAAAAATACACAATTTGTAACAAAAACGTGGCTACATACACAGGGTAATAGTACCGAGTCAATGTGCAGGGGTATGAGGTAATTATATACATTTTACCAGGTGTGATGATGAGCCAATGAGCCAATTGTTAACTGGGGATGATTAGGTGGCCATGATGGTATGAAGGCCAGATTGGTAATTTATCCAGGACACCAGGGTTACCCTACTCTTACAATAAGTGACATGGGATCTTTAGTGACCACAGAGAGTCAGGACACCCGTTTAACATCCCATCTGAAAGACAGCACCCTTGTCACGGCCATTGAAAGAACTGGACCAAGGTGCAGCGTTGTGTGCGTACATATTCCTTTTATTTATATGACGCCGACAAAAATAATAAACAATCCAAATACCAACCGTGAAGCTTAAGGCTATAGTGCCAACAAACAAAGACAACTATCCACAAAGACAGGTGGGAAAAAGGGCTGCCTATGGTTCCCAGAGACAACGATAGACAGCTGTCCCTGATTGAGAACCATACCTGGCCAAAACAAAGAAATACAAAACATAGAAAAATGAACATAGAATGCCCACCCAAATCACACCCTGTCTAAACCAAAATAGAGACATAAAAAGCTCTCTAAGGTCAGGGACTGACAACCCTACACAGGGCAATGTCCCCAATCACTGCACAGGAGCATTGGGACATTTGTTTTTAGACCAGAGGAAAGGGTGCATTCTACTGGCCCTCCAACACCACTTCCAGCAGCATCTGGTCTCCAATCCAAGGACCAACACTGCTTAGCTTCAGTGTGTGTGTGTGTGTGTGTGTGTGTGTGTGTGTGTGTGTGTGTGTGTGTGTGTGTGTGTGTGTGTGTGTGTGTGTGTGTGTGTGTGTGTGTGTGTGTGTGTGTGTGTGTGTGTGTGTGTGTGTGTGTGTGTGTGTGAGAATACAACGTTTGTGTGAAATGTGTCCAAATATGAAATGTTTTTGCGTGAATCATGTATTGACGTCTATGGGATATTGCTGCAAACGACTGAAACTAGTAGCCAGTAGTAGTGTATGATATAGTACAGTCCCACTTCTTCCTGGTTTGTCTGGCATTCCTGTTTTACATGGCTGCATCTCTCTTACTTGGCTGCTTATGGATTTTCCACCACAGAGCTGATGATCCACTACCATAACATATGGTAGCAAATATATCGGTGGGATTGTTTTTTTCTAGCTGTGGCTACTTGTGGCTTTATCCTTCCATCATTATCAGCGTAGCAGCAATTAGATGCATTGTGTCGCCTGCATGCTGAGAAGGCAGTTAACAAAGACACATTGATGTGTGTGTAGTTTGAACTATGTCTGTCTGAGAATATCAAAGCCCCGGCATTATGAAATCAAATCACATATTTGTTACCTGAAATTGAGTTGCAGATGATGTTGCTCACATGTACTCATTCAATGACGAAACATGTTGATGGTTGCTATACACAAGAAAGGCACAAACATGCACTTAGACATCAATCAATCCAATTTGTTTGTCAAAAAAAGGCCTCAACATTTCTCTGTTAAATGTTTACAGTTTACTCTTTCAACATGGTTATAATATTCTTCTCAATCCATGTACCTATTGTACATTATTACCGTTGACCTGTAAAATAGACCTACCTTTGCATTGCACAACCATGATTTAATCCCTTTTGTTTTGCATGAACTACAGTACATACCTCATATACCACGCAGCAGGATATGTGGGTCACACTTTATTCGGACAGTCCAGATCGTCCATCGGTAGATGCTCTACAGACGGTCGTACTATTAACAAACTATCTGTTTGCTAAGGTTACAGTTAGGGTAAGGTTTAGAATAAGGCTTAAGGTTTCGGTTATGACTACGGTTAGGGTAAGAGTTCAATTTAGGGTTGGGATAAGGGTTAAGGTTAGGACTAGGGTTAGTAGGTAGTTTGTTGAAATGTTAATAGTTGTTATAGCATCTGTGGATGGACTGTCTAAATAAAGTTTTACCGACATCATATGTGAAACACAATAAAAACCTTTTGAACATGACCTCATGTTGAACATGGGTGTTCTTCAGCAAATCAGTGTTCCAAAATTCACTAAGAGCAGTTAGTTTCACCTCCTCTTGACTGTTTCCAATATTGCAAGAACCCAACAACCCAGTACTCATTTGCATCTTGTGGTTCAACTATTTAGTTACGCAGGCTTGCTACAAATCAGAGCTGCATAGCCAGTCTAATTAAAATGCACTAGCCATGATGAAAGGAGGAAGGCCTGGGGAATCCAAACCTGTTTTTGATTCAAAGCTGAAATTTCATGTGAGACGGACAGCCGGTGATTGAAGTCTTGAGAGTCATAATTTTCAAAGTAGAACAACAACATATGCATACTGTTAACAGCAGATGCCGATTTAATATTCTAATAAATATAACCCAGTTAAAGAAGGGAAAAAAACGAGCTAAAAGGACAAAGAGCTTGAATTAAACATCAAACTATATTACAATTAGCTGTGCATGAAAACTTTGGGTATTATCAGGGATTCAATTTGCACAATTTAGACTCAATTGAAATGCATATATTTATGACAATGACTAAAACAATGCTTTACTGTTTTATGCAAAGATTGCTATCCTTGAAGCAGATGCTTCATTGAGAGGAATCCTTGTCAAAGTTTCCCAAAACGAACATGCTTGAGAGTGACACTGAGAGTGACACTGAGAGTGACACTGAGAGTGACACTGAGAGTGACACTGCTTACCTTTCAAGAATATTGCATTTGGATCTAAATATCTCTGTTGTTTTTTTTTTTTATTCTACATTTGGTGTCTGTTATCTAAAATGACGGAGTCATTAACTGAACAATGGCTTTGGAAAATATATCCTAATATATCCGTTTTGGCATACGTAAATCAAACCTGTTAGTCAATTTTTAAGGTGGTGGCGGTGTTGGGAAGAGAGAAAGTGAGAAGGTTAGGTTATTTCTTACCAAATGAAAGTGTGCATTCTTAACCCAATAATATCCCATTCAAACAATATATTTACCGTCGAGCTGCTTGACCTATTTCCTCTCCTGTAATATATCGCTAAAGCAGCTTCGTGAAATGACTTAATTATTCATGCTTGATTTTAAAATGAAACGCTTTAAGAACATGATTCAACTGGAGGATTGACACACGCAACAGTGATCTTACAAGCGCATACATTGAGGCACACTGGGACAAGGCAGCAGAGCTATTCGAAAACGCTCCACCTCCCTCCACTGTGTTCAGTGTGGGTGTGTGTAGGTCGGGTGTGTGTGTACTAAGGCATTAACGCAGGAGTGAAGATAAATACCCTGTCAGTGTCTTTAACGATTTATCTCTAACATTTCACTTGATCCTCTAAGGTTACCCTGTGGCAGGTAATTGCTTAAAAAAGAAAAAGGGAATTTGTTCGTTAAATTACTGAGCATTGAACACACTGTTCCATCTTACCTAGTCTAGAGCTGTACATCAACGTACAGTGCATTCGGAAAGTATTCATACCCCTTGACTTTTTCTACATTTTGTTATGTTACAGCCTTATTCTAAAATGGATTAAATTGTTTTTTTCCCACTCATCAATCTACACAAAATACCCCATAATGACATTTTGCAAATGTATTAAAAATACAAATCTGAAATATCACAGTTACATAAGTTCTCAGACCCTTTACTCAGTACCTTCTTGAAGCATGATTAGGTAGCAATTACAGCGTAGAGTCTTCTTGGGTATGACGCTACAAGCTTGGCACATCTGTATTTGGGGAGTTTCTCCCATTCTTCTCTGCAGATCCTCTCAAGCTCTAACAGGTTGGATGGGGAGCGTTGCTGCACAGCTGTTCTCAAGTCTCTCCAGAGATGTTCGATCGGGTTAAAGTCCGGGCTCTGGCTGGTTCACTCAAGGACATTCAGAGACTTGTCCCGAAAGCCACTCCTGCGTTGTCTTGGCTGTGTGCTTGTGGATGTTGTCCTGTTGGAAAGTTAACCTTCACCCAGTCTAAGGTGCTCTGGAGCAAAAAATAATAATTTCCCAATCAGTGTTGAGCTGAGCTCAACTGTGGGTTGTCCTTCCGCAGCAAAACGCTCCCCAGGGGAGGCCAATTTGGATTTGGCTTCACACCAATCAAATCACTTTTCTGAAAAACGTGTCTGTTTCTGGTCTGCTTGTGTTGATGTCCGTAGTAGCTAGCTTACTAAATCGGACCTTTCTTAAGCCATGGATGTAGATAGGGATTTGGACTTGGTGTTTTGACTCAATTCTCTGTACAAGCCAATGGTTATGACACCAATTCCAATCAAAACATAAGTGAATATATTGTGCCACGATTGAAGTTCAATATGTAGCCTAGTAGCCTCACATTAACTAACGTTAGCTAGCTAACTTAGCTGGCTCATTGTTGCCCATGCGAGGAAGTCAGGCTAGCAAGTATTTTAGCTAGGTACATACTTTATGACAACAAAAATGAAAAGTGGAATGTATAACAGAGCCATAGACCATTTTGTCAACATGAAAGAGAGGAGAATGACATTGGAGTTAAACTATTTTACTTTTTACCTTTATTTGACTAGGCAAGTCAGTTAAGAACAAATGATGATGATGCCCCAGGAACAGTGGGTTAACTGCCTTGTTCAGGGGAATAATGACAGAATTGTACCTTGTCAGCTCAGGGATTTGATCTTGCAACCTTTTAGGTTACTAGTCTAACGCTCTAACCACTAGGCTACCTGCCGCCCCTGCTGCCCTAGTCTAGTATGGTGAGTCAATCATGTTGTTTTACTTGCACACGGACGCACACACCCACACACACACACCGACAGAACTCAGTACCATGGACAGCCACATGATATTTAGCAACATTGATTGGACTAAATAGCTTTAGTATCTTTACGGGGGGGTTCTCAGCGTGTTAAACTAAGCACCCTGTATACAGCCTTGTTGATTTGATGTTAAAATGTTTAAGTTGAAATGGTGCTGGAATAGTGGAGACATCCCTCCTCTTGTCTTTCTGCTGACTTGAGGTGACTCCATGGTTCTGAATCAGTAGTTGTTTAGTAAACTGTCGAAAACATTCACTTGCTTGACCGTGCTGCAGGTGATAATGTCTTATTGTATATCACGGTGGTGTATGAACTAAAGGGTATAGAGCAAACAACGCAATTATCACCACATAGGTTGTATTATGACGTTTTTCCTGGCTTGGCTTCCCCAGTGATTTTACTCACACAGTTCTACAAAACTGTGTGTGCATGCGTGTGTGTGTGGGTTGTGTGTGCTTGTGTGCGTTCTGTGCGTGCGTGTGTAGTACTGTGTACTCACATTCATGAGAGTATCCACTCCATGTGCCTATTTCTGCCTCCCTGTTGGCATGTGGGCCTACTGCAGTGAGCAGTTAGGTAAGGCATCAAAGTAGCCTGTCACTTGTCCCTTGGCATTGCTTTAGTCTGTGTCGACAGTGTGTCCACCCTGGGTTTGTCAGTGTCAGTTCAGACCTGACCTGTCTTGTTCAGCACATGGCACTGGCTAGAGGATGCTGATGGACATTTCCAGTGCTCCTT
Source organism: Oncorhynchus tshawytscha (assembly GCF_018296145.1). Taxonomy (NCBI): domain Eukaryota; kingdom Metazoa; phylum Chordata; class Actinopteri; order Salmoniformes; family Salmonidae; genus Oncorhynchus; species Oncorhynchus tshawytscha. The sequence continues at coordinate 11,181,321 of NC_056450.1, read as the reverse complement.
CTCTGTGTCCATCACCTATCCCAGGCAGGATGGCAGGATGCATCCCTGATGCAGCTTACTTTGAGTTCCTGAAATTTGTTGACAGGTACAGAGGGTGGTCTGCAGTTCTGCCACCCTCAATTACGAGTGATCTGATCTGATTCTGACTTGAGGAGTTTAGGTTGGAGGTTGCCTGCTGTGCATGAATGCCTGATTGTGGTAAACCAATATGTTGCTAATTGACTCTGAAAATGGAAAGTCATTTGATTTGATCTCATGATGAGATTTTGAATAATAATTGTGCATAATGAAGATACGACCCAGTTGATAAAGTAGTATCATACAAATAGTATCATAGGTCATAGGTGATACTTGATGAATATTTTTCCAGTTTTTATGTCTGTGTTTATAGTGACTCATAGCTCTCTTAAAACATCTTAGATGTAAAGACTTTGAGCGGTTCTGGACTGGTTCCGACCGACATTGTTATGTACAGAGCAGTCTGTGAATGACACAACATCCATCGCTGTGCACTCTGGTTGTCCCGCTTCACATGCCGCTCTCTGCTCTCAGCTGAGATGCAGTATGTGGAATCTGACACCTCATTTGCATAGGGAGCGGTACGTCACATTTTGTGGCCTATCCAGACAAAGTATAGATTTCCTCTTGCTGTGTACCTCGCAGCTCCGCTTGCAAATCTCCATGTCAGCAGGCATTTGAATGGCGTCCTCTGCTTCGCTCCAAAAACGTTATACGAAACGGTGTCAATTTTGTACTATTACGAAGCATGATCTTATTTATAGGTGAAGTAAAGTAAGTCGTTTATAATGTGATTGTTACTGAGTGTACGAAACATTAGGAACATGTTCCAAAACTCTTTCCATGACATAGACTGACCAGGTGAATCCATGTCACTAGATAAATCTGCTTCAATCAGTGTAGATGAATGGGAGAAGACAGGTTAAATAAGGATTGGATAAGGATATGTGTGCCATTCAGAGGGTGAATGGACAAGACAAAATATTTAAGTGCCTTTGAATGGGGTACGGGTAGTATTCGGAAAGCATTCAGACCCCTTAACTTTTTCCACACTTTGTTGCGTTACAGCCTTATTCTAAAATGTATTAAATAAGAATTAATCTACATACAATACCCCATGATGACAAAGTAAATCAGGTTTTTAGAAATGTTAACAGAAATACCAGTATCAGTATTCAGACCATTTGCTATGAGACTCGAAATTGAGCTCAAGTCCTGTTTCCATAGTTCATCCTTGAGATGTTTCTACAACTTAATTGGAGTCCACCTATGGTAAATTCAATTGATTGGACATGATTTGGAAAGGCACTCACCTGACTATATAAGGTCCAACAGTTGACAGTGCATGTCAGAGCAAAAACAAAGCCATGAGGTCGAAGGAATTGTCTGTAAAGCTCCAAGACAGGATTGTGTCGAGGCACAGATCTGGTGAAGGGTAGCAGAAAATGCTTGCAGCATTGAAGGTCCCAAAGAACACAGCGGCCTCCCCCATTCTTAAATGGAGAAGTTTGGAACCACCAAGACTCTTCCTAGAGCTGTCCGCCCGGTCAAACTGAGCAAATGGGGGAGAAGGGACTTTGTCAGGGAGGTGACCAAGAATATGATGGTCACTCTGACAGAGCTCCAGAATTCCTCTGTGGAGACGGGAGAACCTTCCAGATGGACAACCATCTCTGCAGCACTCCACCAACCAGGCCTTTATGGTAGAGTGACCAGACAAAAGCCACTGCCCAAAAGACACCTAAAGGACTCTCAGACCATGAGAAACAAGATTCTCTGGTCTGATGAAACCAAGATTGAACTCTTTTCGCCTGAATGCCAAGTGTCACATCTGGAGGAAACCTGGCACCATCCCTACAGGGAAGCAGTGTTGAGGCAGCATCATGCTGTGGGGATGTTTTTCAGCGGCAAGGACTTTGAGACTAGGAAGGATAGAGAGAAAGGTGAACAGAGCAAAGTACAGAGATCCTCTATGAAAACCTGCTCCAGAGCGTTCAGGACCTCAGACTGGGCAAAGGTTCACCTTCCAACAGGACCATGACCCTAAGCACACAGCCAAGACAATGCAGGAGTGGCTTCAGGACAAGTCTCTGAATGTCTTTGAGTGACCCAGCCAGAGCCCGGACTTGAACACGATTGAACAACTCTGGAGATACCTGAAAATAGCTGTGCAGCGACGCTCCTCATCCAACCTGACAGAGCTTGATGAGAATCTGCATAGAAGAATGGGAGAAACTCCCCAAATACAACATCACACCTAAGAAGACTCAAATCTGTAATTGCTGCCAAAGGTGCTTCAACAAAGTACTGAGTAAAGGATCTGAATACTTATGTAAATGTTATATTTCAGTTTTTTTTACACATTTGCAAAAAATGTCTATAAACCCGTTTTTGCTTTGTCATTATGGGGTATTGTGCGTAGATTGATGAGAAAAAACAAACAAATTAATCAATTTTAGAATAAGGCTGTGACGTAACAAAATGTGAAAAGGTCAACGGGTCTGTATATTTTTTGGAATGCACTGTAGGTACCAGGCACACTGGTAAGAGTGTGTCAAGAACTACAACGCTGCTGGGTTTTTCACGCTCAAATGTTTTCCATGTGTATCAAGAATGGTCCACCATCCAAAGGACATCCAGACAACTTGACACAATCGTGTGAAGCATTGGAGTCAACATGTGCTAGCGTCCACGGGGGAACGTTTTCGACACCTAGTAGGTTGTTCTGAGGGCAAAAAGGGGTGCCAAGCAATATTAGGAAGTTGTTCCTAATGTTTTGTACACTCAGTGTATTTTCGAAAGCATTTCAAGCCATATTACCCCACTTTTGCTGAATAGGACAAACAATTATATACGATTTTGTAACGGTTTTCTAGTGGTGATGAAAGAGAGTTGGACCAAACTGCAGCGTGTCGATTGCGATCCATGTTTAATATAACAAAGAACCACGAACTTACAAAAAAATAAACGAAACCGAAACAGCCTATCTGGTGCAAACTAACAACGAGTACACATAGGACACTAAGGACAATCACCCACGACACCCTCAAAGAATATGGCTGCCTAAATATGGTTCCCAATCAGAGACAACGATAAGCATCTGCCTCTGATTGAGAACCACTCCAGACAGCCATAGACTTTGCTAGACAACCCACTAAGCTACAATCCCAATACCACCACCAAAACCCCAAGACAAACACACCACAATTACAAAAACCCCATGCCACACCCTGGCCTGACCAAATACATAAAGATGAACACAAAATACTTTGACCAGGGCGTGACAGAACCCCCCTAAGGTGCGGACTCCCGAACGCACCTCAAAACAATAGGGAGGGTCCGGGTGGGCGTCTGTCCATGGTGGCGGCTCGGGCGCGGGACGTGGACCCCACTCATTTAATGTCTTAGTCCCCTCTCCCTTCGTCCCTGGATAGTCCACCCTCGCCGCCGACCATGGCCTAGTAGTCCTCACCCAGAACCCCACTGGACTGAGGAGCAGATCGGGACTGAAGGACAGCTCGGGACTGAGGCAGCTCGGGACTGAGGGGAAGCTCGGGAGTGAGAGAAAGCTCAGGAGTGAGAGGAAGCTCAGGAGTGAGAGGAAGCTCAGGAGTGAGAGGAAGCTCAGGAGTGAGAGGAAGCTCAGGAGTGAGAGGAAGCTCAGGAGTGAGAGGAAGCTCAGGAGTGAGAGGAAGCTCAGGAGTGAGAGGAAGCTCAGGAGTGAGAGGAAGCTCAGGCAGGTTGATGGATCTACCAGATCCTGGCTGGCTGGTGGTTCCGGCAGATCCTGGCTGACTGGCACTTCTGGCGGATCCTGGCTGACTGGTGGGTCCTGGGAGACTGGCGGATCCTGGCTGACTGGCGGATCCTGGCTGACTGGCGGATCCTGGCAGACTGGCGGATCCTGGCAGACTGGCGGATCCTGGCAGACTGGCGGATCCTGGCAGACTGGCGGATCCTGGCAGACTGGCGGATCTAACTGATCCTGGCAGACTGGCGGATCCTGGCCGACTGGCAGATCCTGGCCGACTGGCAGATCCTGGCCGACTGGCAGATCCTGGCCGACTGGCAGATCCTGGCCGACTGGCAGATCCTGGCCGACTGGCAGATCCTGGCCGACTGGCAGTTCTGGCGGATCCTGGCAGACTGGCGGATCCTGGCAGACTGGCGGATCCTGGCAGACTAGCGGATCCTGGCTGACTGGCGGATCCTGGTGACTGGCACTTCTGGCGGATCCTGAAAGACTGGCGGATCCTGGCTGACTGGCGGATCATGGACTGGCGGATCCTGGCTGACTGGCGGATCCTGGCTGACTGGCGGATCCTGGCTGACTGGCGGATCCTGGCAGACTGGCGGATCCTGGCTGAATGGCGGATCTAACTGATCCTGGCAGACTGGCGGATCCTGGCCGACTGGCAGATCCTGGCCGACTGGCAGATCCTGGCCGACTGGCAGATCCTGGCCGACTGGCAGATCCTGGCCGACTGGCAGTTCTGGCGGATCCTGGCAGACTGGCGGATCCTGGCAGACTGGCAGTTCTGTCGGATCCTGGCAGACTGGCGGATCCTGGCAGACTGGCGGATCCTGGCAGACTAGCGGATCCTGGCTGACTGGCGGATCCTGGTTGACTGGCACTTCTGGCGGATCCTGAAAGACTGGCGGATCCTGGCTGACTGGCGGATCATGGACTGGCGGATCCTGGCTGACTGGCGGATCCTGGCTGACTGGCGGATCCTTTTGGCAGATCCCGGCTGACTGGCGGATCTGGAAGAGTCTGGTTGACTGGCAGATCTGGAAGAGTCTGGTTGACTGGCAGATCTGGAAGAGTCTGGTTGACTGGCAGATCTGGAAGGGTCTGGTTGACTGGCAGATCTGGAAGAGTCTGGTTGACTGGCAGATCTGGAAGAGTCTGGCTGACTGGCAGATCTGGAAGAGACTGGCTGACTGGCAGATCTGGAAGAGTCTGGCTGACTGGCAGATCTGGAAGAGACTGGCTGACTGGCAGATCTGGAAGAGTCTGGCTGACTGGCAGATCTGGCGGCGCTGGGCAGCCTGGCGGCGCTGGGCAGACTGGCGACGCTAGGCAGACTGGCAGTGCTGGGCAGCCTGGCGATGCTGGGCAGACTGGCGATGCTGGGCAGACTGGTGGCGCTGGGCAGACTGGCGACGCTGGGCAGACTGGCGATGCTGGGCAGACTGACGGCGCTGGGCAGACTGGTGATGCTGGGCAGACTGGCGGTGCTGGGCAGACTGGCGATGCTGGGCAGACTGGCGATGCTGGGCAGACTGGCTGCTCCATGCAGACTGGCTGCTCCATGCAGACTGACAGCTCTGGCTGCTTCATGCAGACTGACAGCTCTGGCTGCTCCATGTAGACTGGCTGCTTCATGCAGACTGGCAGCTCGGGCTGCTTCATGTAGACTGACAGCTCTGGCTCCTCCATGCAGACTGACAGCTCTGACTGCTCCATGCAGACTGACAGCTCTGGCTGCTTCATGCAGACTGGCAGCTCTGGCTGCTCTATGTAGACTGGCTGCTTCTGTTTACCACGCCGCTTGGTCCTTGGTTGGTGGGTGATTCTGTAACGGTTTTCTAGTGGTGATGAAAGAGAGTCGGACCAAACTGCAGCGTGTCGATTGCGATCCATGTTTAATATAACAAAGAACCACGAACTTACAAAAAACAATAAACGAAACCGAAACAGCCTATCTGGTGCAAACTAACAACGAGTACACATAGGACACTAAGGACAATCACCCACGACACCCTCAAAGAATATGGCTGCCTAAATATGGTTCCCAATCAGAGACAACGATAAGCATCTGCCTCTGATTGAGAACCACTCCAGACAGCCATAGACTTTGCTAGACAACCCACTAAGCTACAATCCCAATACCACCACCAAAACCCCAAGACAAACACACCACAATTACAAAAACCCCATGCCACACCCTGGCCTGACCAAATACATAAAGATGAACACAAAATACTTTGACCAGGGCGTGACAGATTTTGTCATTTTTAATCATATTTATACTGTGAGCTTGAGTCCTCAAAAGTGACTACACCTCAGTAATTTATAAAATTCTTTACCAAAAAAAGTGAGATTTTATTATTTCTGGCAGCATAAGCATTACAAGGTATTGTTTAAGGCCCTCTCATGATAAATAATTACTTTTGGGTAAGTCTATTTAGGCGGAAATCTACATTTTGACATTACATTTCACTGAAAAGGAAACAACAAAAATGTAACCAGTATTGCCACTGTTCTATTTAAACTGTTAATTAATATTTAATGGGAGTTGGAAATGAATCCCCCAAAATTGTCTAACGGAGATGACGGAGGCAATAGGATTACAGACAAACATTGCCACCCCATATTTTTTTTTTTTTTTTTTTGAAAGGACAACAACTCCAGCTTTTAATAAACATGTAATAAGAAAGAAAACAGCTGGCAGCAGCCTCACAGATGGCTCCGTTCCTGGCATCTCCAAGGAGGAGACCACACATACAGATGGCTCATTATTCCAACATTTGGTTATGCATATTGCACAACATTTTATTCCAATGCTTAACAACCAGTATAAGCAATACAGGTGTTACTATTTTTCACGTGGCTGAGTCTTTGAGTCAAAATAAGCATTTGGGTCTGGATCTTGTTTTGGTCGTGATGCTATCATTGGTGCGGATCAATTGCCATGTCTTCTACTGTTCTTGTATCCATTTTTCAGTCCCTGCTGTCTCGGTTTGTGATTGTGAGGTATGCCATGTTAATCTTTAGTGAGGGAGTGATTCATCGGCCAACTGTCTGTCAATCTATTTCTGACTGCAACTTTGTCTCAAGCAGAGCTGCACGTTTTTGTCGTTAGGGCAGCCCACCAATATTTCAGCCAAGTGTCCATTGCTTTAGACAGGGCGGAAAAATATTGATTACAAAGAGCAATAGCCAAACATGTCAGACAGATGTGAGCCTTGTGATTTCTGGCCCTAACCTTGACCTCATGTACAAAGTAGGGCCGGGACGACACCAGTATCAGGATATTTTTTCCCCATGGCAAAAATTCAAACACGAAGCAGACCAAACTCTTTGATGTATGTAAAAACATTGTGTGCTTTAGCTTGGAAAATAAATAATTGTGTCTCTAGATGACAACATAACGATGTTTGTTTTCAACATTAGATCTGTTTTCCTACATGTTTCCTTTACTTGCCACGATACTAATAAGTACCGCGGTACTGGTGTCGTCCCGGTCCTAGTACAAAACTATTCACACCGTTCTCTATCATCCCAAGTCTCCAAGTAGATAGATGCTGTAAGCCATCTACATGCATTTGAATCTGAATATACCAACGGCGATATCTGTACACACTCCACTAACGTGTTTTACTGGGAAAAACTTAATTTGAATGAAAACAAGGCATAGATGGAGTCCCATGAGAAAAATGTGCTCTTGGCTAAATGAGTTTTATTTTATTTAGGTTGAATGTTTTAAATTACAGATGCTCTCTAATTGGCCACGGTCAAATAAAACCCTGTCAATGAGGCATTGCATTCATTTGTTTACTTCCTTTCAAGTCTCTCTCTCTTTCTCTTTCTCTCTCTCTCTCTTGCTCTCCCGGAGCAAACTCTCTCTCTCTCTCTCTCTCTCTCTTGTTCTCTCGGAGCAAAAGTCTGCTGCTTGCACACTGGCTGCTCCTGACAGTGTAGCTGACAGACCATTATGGCTGCAATGAATATGTAGATATAATAAATTCTGAAATAGAATAAATAAGACCTCAGAATTTACATGACGACCAGACAATATCATGGAGCAGAGATGAATTAGCCAGTATGAAGTGTACGTTAACTGTTCCTGCATGACGCAGTATTCCTATGACCCCCTGGCATGTTTCAAACCTTCTAGCTCAGACAGAGTAGTGAAAATCAAAAGGGCATTGTCACATTTAAACAGAGGCACAGCATCTCCATGTCTATTATATCTCTATTATATGATGAACTGGTTAAAATACTTTGCACTCTCTCTGTTAAATTTGATGATTAAGTGTCTGCTAATCACAAGGACAGAAGGGAAGATCTTTTAATACGATCTCTGCATGTGTCCCTAAAAGATCCAAGGGGATTTCCCTTCAGACCTCCTCCCACTTGACACTGCATGTATGCTGGAGCTGTCCTGTTTCATTTATAACAGCAGGCTACATGACCTTTATCCCAGCTATAACCATAATGCACTTTAGCACATGTCAGTCTGAGGTCAGGATCATCCCGTGTGTCATATGGTTTGTCTTGTAAGTAACACAATCAGCATGAACAGCCATGGGATTGGTTGGGGCTGCATCTTAGAGTAACCTATTTGGTAACACTTCATTTGATGTTTGATATTTATTTGTTGGGGTATGTTGGGTATTAGGAATGTGTTATGACGTCCTTACGTAGGTAGCTATCCTTCAAATAAAGTGTTATCATTTGACAGTGAATGAAGCCTTATACTTTAATAGGTGTCAATATACTGGCTAAATACTCAATTGAAGCGATTGTATGGCTGCTAACTGAACAAATCAGCATAAAGAAGTGTTGAATATCACAATATCATTCATCTCTTTGGTGGATAAAAATGTGGGAGTTTAAGTTGTCATTTTCATCTACTTTATAGTGTATAAGGTGCACAAAATAACTGTCACATGTTTTTCGGCTCTAATTTCATCATGCTCATCTCATTGCTCATCAGCTATGTTGTCAGGTCTGCTACATCCCCTTTGATGGCATCACTGACAATTAGCAAGACGGTGCCACGCAAAACCATCTGGACAGGCACATCTCTCACTGCTGAGGGAGACAGTTTTAGGTCTGACAAAAATACATCTCAAGGTCATCGTTGTTGTCACTTTAAAAGTATCAGGTTCGCTTGGAGACAGACAGATTTACAGGATGACAATTCTTTTGAGAGGGCAGACACTGATGAGGTGTTTTGGAGAATGTTAAACAGACAAATGTAGTTAAGCAGTAAATCTAACCAATGGTTTTACACACCACTGTGATTAGAGACAGAGTGTAGATTGATGGATGAATATTGATAGAAAGATATATACTGTAGATACATAGATATGTCACATTAAATGTGTACAACAGGGAAACCTACAGTGTGTCTATAATCTCAGATTTTTACACATTTACCATAACACATACAGAGATAAATAAATATAGATACATACATACAGTTTATAGATAGAAATATATGTCTGACAGTGATATTGACATTTTGGAACTGTTCCAGGCCTGGTTGATGAATGAGTGTTGGCTCTAAGCATTTAAGAGAGACACTGGGTTGCTCAGGGGTCAGAAGCCTCCAGGAAATTAGGCCCTGGCAGCTTTACTACCGTTCCAAATATGATAGACCTGGCTTGTCATCTTTCCCTCCAGGAGCACACTCAGAAAAGCCATCAATTATCAGTAGGAGCGGGAAATTGATTCCACACTTTTCCATACGCAGCAAATGTTCCCCATAAATACCCACTGCTTTGACATACCTCTGCATTAAACATGTGGAAACAAAGGATTGGTGTGTTAGAATCATAGTTCAATGTACAAGATGATCAGCATTACATGACCGTAGCTCTCTGATTGACCAAAGGTTCAAAGCAGACCAGTAACATCCCAAAATGTATAGAAATGTATGAATTTGCTAAAAACTCATAATTCATCCACTCTTAAAAATAAAGGTGCATGGAGGAACTCAAGAAGGTTCTTGAGAGCAATGCCATAGGTGAACCATTTGAGGGTCCCTGAAGAACCTATACATGGGATGGTTCTTTGAAGAACCATACAAAAATCCAAAACAAGAAATATTTTGGCCCTCCAGGAACAGAATTGAATAGTCCTGCTCTAGGGGTTTAAGGCTTATTTTCCCAGGGTGCCTTTCAAGTGAATTTAAGAGTTACCAGTACCCCCCATGACTGTGTTTGCTATTGACAGAGACATGGTTGTTGCATTAATTAATTTTTAGTCCTGTGGTCTTCACCAAGTGAGATCCTAATTGAATATGTCGTCATTCAAATGTATTTATTTAAGATAATACAATTCATATTTCAAAAGGCCTTCATTTGAGAGTTTTACCCTAATTACAGTGGTCTGAAACTAATTTTACAGGCCACATCAGGCCTGCAAGTCACATTATGCTGGCACATTATGCAAAGTAATGTGTATTTCCTATAGGAATCCAGACAGAGTGGGGATATCCAACATTCTGAATTTGTATCCACCCGCAACCTGCATTCAGAATAACTGCCAGGTTGGGAAAACTAAGATATGAGACTACCTTTAACATCTAAACTGGAACAACCATTTCAGTGCAGGTACAATAAGTCCAAGTAACAGATTGGAATAGTTTAGGAAAATGTATCTTATTTATATTTGAGTGGCATAATCAAGTTACATGTAGAAACATAGATATTGAAACAATATAAAACATTTATAAAAAATATGATAATGATGGGTGTGGTTTTGGATTTGGTTCAACTCTGGTTATTAACACCAACACTGGGATTATTTTACACCACTGAGTGTTAATTTAACTCTATGGTGTTAATTTAACTCTTGAAACAACACCAGAAATGTTACACTGAAAGATCAACACTAGTTAACAATGGCCAATTTGCTGTGTGCTATGAAAGGGACCCATCTGCAGGTTTTCATACATTTCAAAAACCTTTTAAGCCTTGTACACATTTTAAGCCTTGTACACGGATTGAAGGTACTCAAATACCATTTTTGGGCATGTCCGATTCAAACCTATTATTTTTCCTGCATTCTGAACAGCCAAAAATCACATTGAATAGTATATATCAAGCCACATTTCAAACCATAGGCATAGGTGGTTTGAAATCAGATACAAATCTAATTCCTGTCATGCGACTTGTGACTGAACGGTCAAATCTGATTTATTTGGCCTCATGTGGTTTTCTTATTGCTTGCTAGCTACTCTGTTGACAGTTTGACAAGAACATGTGGTAGCTAACTAGCTTGTTAATTGTTCACAAACAAATTAGTGCATGTGCTAGAAAGCCAAACAGCTACCTAGCTAGCTAGTTGACTGCTGTGGCTAAGCAAAAAATGATTTGTTTTGAAGTTGTATCATCTTGTTCTTTGAGGCTTTAAACGTGTTCTTACTCTATGATTTTGAACATTCAAATCAACTGGGAAACGTCCTTGGCAGGCAATGTTGTCGCTTTAGCTTGCTACATAACTTCTAAGTGGTATGAAGCATGAGCACCCCTACAAATCAGCCTACACCACTGCGCACACAACCATCATTACTATGACAACTAGCGTAGACATGTCAGCAAATGACTGCTGTCTGAACACGCACAAATCCTATTTGGTCACTTGTAACTTGCTGTTTGGACAGCCAGTATTCCTAAACGGATTTGAAAAAAAAAAGCTTTGAAAAACAAAACAATGCTTTTGATTTCTGAAGAACCGTATATGCCATATCAAGAACCCCATTCATAACTCAAAGCTTCTTTATCGGGCAAGAGTTCTCCACAGAACCATTGAAGAACCTTTTTTTTTTCAGTGTAAGAGGCATATGCTGCTGAACATAACTGTCATTACCTTGGCCTCACAGGATATTGGTGGCACCTTAACTGGAGAGGACGGGCTTGTGGTCATGGTTGGAGCAGAATAGGTGGAATGGTATCAAATACATCAAACAGTTGGTTTCCATGTGCAGGGGTTTCAGCGTATCGTCCTTCACTACTGGCTGACGCTGACATTATTCCGATGTGGATTGTTTGACTAATAAGCATTTTCACTTCACTGTGAAGTGCTGGCTCCATTCAATGCCACGCAGTTCTGGATTTGTAGAGGACACCTTGTTGGAGGAAAGGGTGGCCAACACCATTAAATGCAGCCACTGATCTGGAAAACTCACTGTGATTTCATTAGGAAAATCATAAAATGATCCAAAACTTGTTAACTGAGTTGGGCTTTGTCTTTTAAAATACTGTAGTACATGTCAAATGCTAAAACATTTACTGTCAGGCAATGTTTTGATGCTCTAACATTGAGTAAGGCTTGCAGTGGACAGTAAAGGATTGTTTAAAAATATATATATATATAAGATCACTAAACATTATAAGTCATCTAAATCCAGCAATGTTGTCATATCAGTGAAGAGAATGATGTGATGTCTCCATCTCAGAGTGGTTCCAGGGACAGATGAGCACCTCTCATCCAATTCCATGTACAATCTAAGAGGGGCTGTAATTGTCCACATATAACAGGTGATATTTTCACTGGAACTTGCTGTTCCTCTGAGTTACAGATTCTGTTTCTCCCATCAATTTCTCCCATCGTAAATATTTTGGGTTTGGCTCCCTTTGGGTGTGGCATGCTGATTGGAATCATCCTCGTTAGTCAGGATGTGTTGCACCTGTTGTCCTCGTTAGTCAGAAGGCGTTTTACCTGTGCTAGCAAAGCTGATATTTAAGGGCTTCTGGCCAAGTACTTGAGATGGAAAAATAGATTTTGGAAGCGCTAAACCAATGTTTAGCTCTTCCACTTTAGGAGCCTTTACCTTTTTGTTTTCCCTTGTTTGGGTTTGCTCCACTTTTGATTTCACAACTTATCCTATGTACAGTACCAGTTAAAAGTTGGACACATAGTCATTTAAGGGTTTTGCTTAATTTTTACTATTTTCTACAATGTAGAATATTATTGAACCCATCAAAACTATTAAATAACACATATTGAATCATGTAGTAACCAAAAAAGTGTTAAACAAATCAAATATATTTTAAATGAGAGATTCTTCAAAGTAGCTACCCTTTGCCTTGATGACAGTTTTGCACACTCTTGGAATTCTCTCAACCAGCTTCACCTGGAAGGCTTTTCCAAACGTTTTGAAGGAGTTTCCACATATGCTGAGCACTTGTTGGCTGCTTTTCCTTCACTTTGCGGTCTAACTCCTCCCAAACCATGGGGTGGCAGGTAGCCTAATGGTTAGAGTGGTGGACTAGCAACCAAAAAGTTGCAAGAGCAAATCCCCAAGCTGACAAGGTAAAAATATATGTTGTTCTGCCCCTGAACAAGACCGTTAAACTACTGTTCCTAGGCCATAATATAAAATAAGACTTTGTTCTTAACTGACTTGCCTAGTAGAATAAAGATAACATTTCAATTGAGTTGAGATCAGGTGATTGGGGGGGCCAGGCCATCTGATGCTGCTGTCCTTCATATGTGTTATTTCATTGTTTTGAAGAAAAAACCTTGAATGAGTAGGTCTGTCCAAACTTTTGACTGGTACTGTAGGTGTGGGTTTTCTACTTTAGTTTTCTGATATCAGGCAAATCCAGTGGGGGTCCATAGAAGAGATCTTTTAAGACCCAACTGGAGTTGCTTGGCCAGCACTCAGTAGGCCCCACATGGATGCCATTCAGAACTCAGTGACTCATTTGTTAGTTCCCTTTTTCTGTTGAGCAACTTTTTTATTTTCGTATTGGGGAACGTACCAAAATGGGGTCTCGTCCGGCATGTTGTGTCCCAGGTTTGTTGTAGTCACTCAAATCACTCTGAAGAAGTGGAAAGTTGCATAAACACTCACAGAGTAAATTTTAAAAAGACCATGGACTTCGAAGTGAAAGCATTTGAAGAAAAACCCACTAGGGAAGTACAAGACTGATGTATCAAGGCAAATCTGATCCTCATTGCTAAGCATTTTGACATCTGTATAACACCTTCGCAGTCAGAAGCAGTAGTCAAAGAGTAGCTTGAGGCTGCTTTGGTGGAGGAGGGAATCCACTCCAAAGAGAGAGGCTGATGAAAAGGGTGCTACGGTTAGTGAGGTGAGTCCCATAGACGTGCAACTGAGGGAAGTAGAACTAAAGGCAAAACGGGCCAAGAGATCATCTGCTGGTGGATGGAAATCTTTACAACCAGAAGGGCATCTTATTGATTTATTTTTATTTCACCTTCATTTAACTAGGTAGGCCAGTTGAGAACAAGATCTCAACTGCGACCTGGCCAAGATAAAGCAAAGCAGTGCGACAAAAACAACAGAGTTTCACATGGGATAAACAGACGTACAGTCAATAACACAATAGAAAAATATGTATACAGTGTGTGCAAATGAAGTTAGCGGTCAGGCAATAGATAGGCCAATAGTGGCAAAGTAATTATAATTTAGAAATGTACACTGGAGTGCAGATGAGGATGTGCAAGTAGAAATACTGGTGTGCAAAAGAGCATAAAAACAAAAATAAATATGGGGATGGGGTAGGTAGTTGGTTGGATGGGCTATGTACAGATGGGCTGTGTACAGCTGCAGCGATTGGTAAGCTGCTCTGACAGCAGACGCTAAAAGTTAGTGAGGGATATATAAGTCTCCAACTTCAGTGATTTTTGCAATTCGTTCCAGCCATTGGCAGCAGAGAACTGGAAGGAATGATGACCAGTGAAATATACCTGCTGGAGCGTATTCTATGGGTGGGAGTTGCTATGGTGACCAGTGAGCTGAGATAAGGTGGAGCTTTACCTAGCAAAGACTTATAGATGACCTGCAGCCAGTGGGTTTGGCGACGAATATGTAGCGAGGACCAGCCAATGAGAGCATACAGGTCGCAGTGGTGGGTAGTATATGGGTCTTTGGTGACAAAACGGATGGCACTGTGATAGAATGCATCCAATTTGATGAGTAGAGTGTTGGAGGCTATTTTGTAAATGACATCGCCGAAGTCGAGGATCAGTAGGATGGTCAGTTTTAAGAGGGTATGTTTGGCAGCATGAGTGAAGGATGCTTTGTTGCGAAATAGGAAGCCAATTCTAGATGTAACTTTGGATTGGAGATGCTTAATGTGAGTCTGGAAGGAGAGTTTACAGTCTAGCCAGACACCTAGGTACGTATTTATAGATGTCCACATATTGTAAGACAGAACCGTCCAGAGTAGTGATGCTGGTCGGGCGGGAAGGTGCGGGCAGTGATTGGTTGAAGAGCATGCATTTAGTTTTACTAGCATTTAAGAGCAGTTGAAGGCCACGGAAGGAGTGTTGTATGGCGTTGAAGCTCGTTTGTAGGTTTGTTAACACAGTGTCCAAAGAAGGGCCGGATGTATACAGAATGGTGTCGTCTGCGTAGAGGTGGATCAAAGAAACACCCGCAGCAAGAGCGACATCATGGACATATACAGAGAGAAGAGCATCCAACAGAAGTGTAAATTCCCTCAGACTCACGAGACGCCTCATTTCATGGAGGCTTCTTCAATCAGATGGAATGCAAAATGCAGTAGTCTCTCATGGTAGAGTTTTGGTAAAGGTTCAACACACACAAGACACCGTCATTTCAAAAACATCTGTGAATCTGACAAATAATAAGTGCACTGGCCCTCTGGGGAAAAGGAAATGCAAGCTCCATATTTTATTTTCTGTGTTTGTGATGCCACGGCTGGTGTCTGTGGTGAGCTGTACTTTATTTCTAATAGAACAACTGATATTTTAAGGGAATTACCCTTGATCCAGAAACCTGGACAACTAAAAACAGTAGGCACAATGATATAACAGTAAAAGGAGGAATGAATATTGTTTTACTGACAATATTCTATGTTATGTGACTTAATCCCAAATGAAGCCCTATGTAAATATGTACAGTGGGAATCATACATTTCAACCCTCTTGGATTTCAGATTTTTTTTATGACCACCCCTTCCTCTATCCCCCATATATAACATCTGGGTGGGGGTGTGAGGGGGGTAATGTAATAACACAATGTACCAGTAATATTTTCCCAGCAAACCAAAATTGTTACTGTGGAAGTTCCCAGAACATTTGTTTGCTTGCAGCAAAATGTTCTCATACTGTAACACAAAAACTGTCCGGTCGTGCTGATGATTATTCAATGTTTGTATAAAACAATCACCTGATGTTTCAAGAACGTTCCCAGAACACACTCTGTCTCTTATTTAAAGGTTACCAGAATGTTTCATTATGGTGTTGGAATAGTCTGGTTGGAACATTGTGGGGACTTCACAAAAGATATGTTTCCAAAACACAAAAACTGTCCAGTTGCTCAGATGATTCTACAATGTTTCTTTTAGGGTGCAAAAAACGTGCCTGTTCTTTAAAAGGTTTCCAGGTTGTGGGAAATGAGTGGGTATATCACAAGAGAAAACACTAAAACTGTCTATTTGTGCTGACATTGTGACTTAATCCCTTTGTATCAGGGTGCAAAAATCATTCCTTCGATATTGCAAGAATGTTGACAGAACAGCCTTTGAGTTCTTTAAATGTTCCCAGAACGTTTAATTAGGTTGTGGCAACAGTGTAGATACATTACAAGCGACAAAAAAAAAAAAAAAAAAACAGTTGTGATGACATTGATACAATGTTTAAGTTAGGTTGCACAGGACATTCCCTTCATGTTGCAAGAATATTCTTCTGATGTTCACGAAGGTTGCACAGAACATTCCCACAACGTTGGATAATGTTCGACAATTTCCAAATAAGTGCGGTTTTATGAAGTTTCACAGCATATTTGTTTTAGGTTTAACATAATATTCTATTGATGTTCACCCTTATATACACGTTTGACCTTGCCTTGAAGTTACTCAGAACATTTAGAATTTAAAAAAAAGTTCTACCTAATGTCTGCACATTACTTCATGGAACAATTTAACAGCAGTTACTCATTTTTTTGTACTTCATATGTTGACTTAAAGTGGGGTTTGAATCTGGAATTTTTAGGTTCTCAAGCCAGGTCTTTAATCCCCTATGCCACCAGGTAAGCTCTCTGAAATCTTCTTTTTCAGTATATAGCCATGGCAGTGTGGTCAATCAAGACTCCATTCTTCCTTTTTTGCCTTCTTAGACATAACTAACCCAGGGACATACTATTAACTAGGTTTTTCACCATCACCCACTTTATGTGCTGCATACATTACCGTGATTGTTTTAAATGAAAATGAAAAAAAAGAAAGGCACATTATTAAAGAGCATTTTCATAAAATACAGTGTTAGAAGTACACAGCATATGAAGAGGATAGGTCCTGATTGGCCATATATATAAAAAATATATATATATTATAAAAAATATAAACAGATGGTCACAAATATCTCCTGGTGGTACAGAGGGTTAAAACTCTGACCACACATCTGAAGATTGCAGGTTCAATCCCACATTCTTTAACCATGTTAATTTTGAAAATTGAGTGAAATTGAGGACCAGATATACTAAATGAGAGGATGTCTTTATTTCGTCCAGATTTATAAATCCAGTCAGAAATGCAGAATTTAGGCTAACTGTAAAAATTAAACATTGTGTGAAAATGTACTGTTCAAACGCACCCAACATAATTCCGACTTTGAGACACTTGACATGGTCCCCCCTCTCGTATTTGTCATGATCTGAAAAGAAAAATGGATCTTAGATGAACACTCATAGTCTTGGATACCTTGTCAATATGGACTCAGAAGTACGCGGTATATAAAGAGGATGGGTGAAGTGGTGGTGAATAACCCAGTTACCACTATTTCCCTGGGTTAGTTATGTCTAAGAAGGCTAAAAAGGAAGCATGGAATTCCTGATTGACCATACTGCGGTGGCTATATATTGAAAAACAAAATGTAAAAGAGCTTCCCTGGTGGCGCAGAGGATAAAAAAAAACGTGTGCAGATTGTCCACTTGTGAAGTGTATAAAACATGGTTTTATTTGTATGATTAAATGCTTTTCAAATGTCCTATGAATGAAATTGAAATGCCGTGTCTCTATACCACCTTGAAATGCAAACGGCCATTAAATCTGTAGAGAAACATAATTGGGATGTAATTCCAATATGCTTTCTTTTTCTTTAAGGAGCTACACTTTTGCATGCTGAGAATGTTGTGGTAATATTAAGTCATGTTTTAATATAACATTTTCTAAATGTTCTTGAACTGTTCTAAAGACCTATATATATTAATTAATATATATTGCGTGAACATCAATGGAATATTATGTTAAACCTATGAACGTCATGAAAACGGACTTGTGGAACATTCTGCAACATAGTGGGAATGTTCTGTGCAACCTATGTGATTATCACAACAATATTCTTGCAACATCCCAGACAACTCGCATAACATTTCTGGGAACCTTTAAGAGGAACTTAAAAAAGGTGTTCTGACAACATTTTTACAGCATTATAGAATTGTCCTCTGCAAATTTAAACATTGTGTGAATCTCATCACAACTGAGCATATTTTGTATTTTGGGAACCTCATCTCTTGTAATGTGCCTACAACTGTTCTCACAACCTAATTAAATGTTCTGAGAACCTTTAAAGAACTCAGAAAGGCTGTTCCGTCAACATTTTTGCAACATCAAAGGAATGTTTTTGCACCCTAAATCAAACATTATCTGAATGTCAGCACAACTGGACAGTTTTTGTGTTTTGGGAACCTATCTTTTGTCATATCCCCACAATGTTCCCACAACCTAAATAAACATTTTGAGAAACTTTAAAAAAAAAACAGATGAAATGTGTTCTGGGAACACTCTTGCAACATCAGTTAAATGTTTTTGGCACACTAAAAGTGGTGGCAGGCAGCCTAGTGGTTAGAGCATTGGGGTAATAACCAAAAGGTTGCTGGATCAAATCCCTGAGCTGACTAGGAATAAATAATGTTCAGCATAAAAAATCAACAGGATGGAGCTAAGCACAGGCAAATTCCTAGAGGAAAACCTGCTTCAGACCAAACACTGGCAGAGGAATTCACCTTTCAACAGGACAACAACCTACCACAAATGGTCAAATCTGCACTGGAGTTGCTTATCAAGAGGATGGTGAATGTTCCTGAGTGGCCAAGTTACAGTTTTTACTTAAATCTGCATGAAAATCAATGGCAAGACTTGAAAATTACGGTATAGCTATGATCGCCAACACCTTGGCAGAAATTGAAGAATTTTGAGAAGAGTAATGAGAAAAATATTGCACAATCCAGGTGTGCAAAACCTGGATTGAGATTTACCCAAGACTCACAGCTGTAATTGCTGCCGAAGTTGTTTCTAACATGTAATGACTCATGGGGTGAAAACTTATTTTATTAAGGTATATTAGTGTTTTCTTTTTAATGCAGATTTTTTTAAATGTAGATTATTGACAACAACAAAAAAGACAATTAAATCCATTTTAATCCCACTTTGTAACACAATAAATTTGAAGAAATCCAAGTGGGATGAATACTTATGATACCCACTGTATGTACGTATGTATCCTATATTTCATCCTTTGTGAGTTGTCTTCAATGTACAGTAGACATAGCCTGACCCAGGGCCTATGTACTGTATGAGGTGTCTTTCCCCTGGGCGCTAGCAAAGCCAAGACAGCACTGCACTGCTGTCGTTTTCTAATTCTCCCCAGTTCCTCCTGACTTAATTGAGAATTTGAACAAACAAATTAATCATTGCAGCCCATAAAAATGACAGGATTCATGCAGTAGCATTCTTCATTCTCTCTCATTTGTTGTGTGTTGTCGTCCCCCCTCCCGCCCCACTCCCATCCCTTTCTCAAACCCCCACAGCATTTTTTTATGCTGAATCTGCGAGTTTACCCCTTATGAAAATTACAAATACTTGTCAAGGTTAACGAGTTAATATTCTCATTCAATATTTATTTTATGGGCGAGAGAGAGCGTCTCCCTTCAGCGCGTCCTCTTGCAGAGCGAGGATGGGTTTGTTAATCAAAATGACAAGGACAGTGTCCTTTTGATAATCCCCTGAATCATCGAGAATAAAAAATGAACTTTATTAATCAGCGGACTCTGATTAATTGTTATGAAGTGTTGCTCGTCCATTTCCCCCTTGCATTTCCGTAATTTCCACAGAAGATTTACATTTCCCCCAATGATTTGAAGCCTTTTGGGCTGCATGCACAGTGTTGCAACAGCAGCTCAGCAATAATAAACTGGGCTACGCATTATCCTTAGCTGGGCGCACGCATACTGTGGTTGACTGTAAAAATATATATATTATTTTGTGTATTTAATGTCTTATGATCCAGAATCTACAGCTCAACATGCAAAACAAAACTAAAGAAAAGTTGATCACTGAAATCAATTAGTTAAGATACTGTTCAAATGGGCACATTTCACGGTTTTGTCTAGATAGGAGCTAATAGTCAAGATACATGGTATGAGGAAAAATGATACCCCGCGGAGTTTAGTTTGAAGAACACACATGCATACAATATGAAGTGTGATCCCAAAACTCTCCAACAGACCATCTTTTACAGTAAATGACATATACTTAAATAAGTAGGGCGATTAATACTGCATCCAGTGAATGTTTATAATTAATACATACAATTAAATGCTGTTTGCATAGCAATGGGCTCAAGGTTGGGGTTCTAATCTAATTTACATGAGCATGTCAGACGTATGGTGCTCATTCGCTCTGAAATTCTGTCCGTCAAACAGAATATTCAAGCTGGGAATGTTTCATATCTCTTTCCTTTCTTTCTCTTCAATGCACAGTATTACTTGAGCAAGCCAAGATGAAGAAAGGATGTGACACTAGACCTCAATTTACTGTGTCTAAGAGATGTTTACATAATAGTGTAAGTATAAAATCGCTATTCAAAAACAACCCTGAAGAAGCCTGAAAAGGCCTAAAAGTCAATGAATGGTGGTTGGCTCTGCATTGACTACAGTATCTGCCCTGTCAGTAGTTTTCAGGGGGGGTACTGGTTGCTCACACGGAATTAATTGTGGAGGTGTTTTATCCATCAGAATGAATAATTTAAAGGGAGTGTTAATAGGTTGGCCAGACTTGGCTCGTGGAAGAGAGACAAAGCGTTTTTTGAAGGACTTACCATTACTTTCCTTCTGATCAGAGGCTTCCCACAGTCTCCTGGGTCGTCTGTGGCGCAGCAGAGATCGGAGGGGAAAAACAAACGTCACACACCCACTGGGGAAAAACTGGTTGAATCAACATTGTTTCCACGTCATTTGATTTGATTTATTTTTTATTTCACGTTGAATTCACGTTAGTTGACAACTCAACCAAATGTAAACCAAAACTAGACGTTGAAAGGACTTCTGTCCCCAGTGGGCAGGAATTCATACATTCATAAGAAGGTAAAGAAACTGATATGAGATATCCTGCATGTCCCATTGCAGTGGTTTACCTCATGTATTGTATTGTCCTCGTAAAGTGTAATGGTATTGACATGTAAGTCAATAAACTTTGTGATGAGAACAATGATTACTCAACAATCACTTATCAGGACCATGGGAGTAAATGTATAAAGATAACAAAAGGAATACTGTAATTGTATCTGAATCAACAGAATCAAATTGGTCACAGACTGGTATGCCGTACAATGAGCTGATTCTCAAACAAAAACCAACGAATGGTGCAAAGTAAAACATGGAAGTGGAGATAAATATCCTCTCTTAAATCGTTTTAAGATTAGTGTGCTGTGGCATCCATTTGTCACATAAACCGCTGATGGGGAGAGGAACATAAGACTACCAACCCCAAAACATCCACACAAGAAACTCACAAGAAATTAGAAGTTTTCCTCTCGGTCCTCCTAAATGACTCTGACTCTTGGCCTAAATAACTCTTTCACACACAACCCCCCACTTCAAATCATCAACATGAATTCTATCGAACAAAACCATCATCCAAGGATGACGGTCAAAAGTTTCTTGTTGCAGCTTTGACTGAACCTCACGTGTTCCTGTATCTCCTCCGGTGGGAAAGTATGTGAACTACAGACGAGGAACTCCCACATGCACAGTACAGTACAGTACAGACGATGACACAACATTAAGAAGTCATCTCTGTCAGATGCAGTAAAGCGAAGACCACAGGCGCATACTTTCCCATACTTCACACAGTTATATACAACCACTCCAAGACATAAATTAGCTAAGGTGATTATTCCTTTTTATGAACCATTCAAGACAAAGAAAGACATCTGGAAAAATACTATCTGAACGTGGCCAAGTTTTTCCAAGTCTGAACAGTAAATTCAGTTGAGATATGGCGATATTAATATTATGACAGTTTATCCTTCCTCAACCAGACATGTTTAAAACAAAACAGGCATTTGAATATTCCCAGTCGTTTTTAGACTTTTCTGAGAAAATCTCAAAACACACCATGTCACAATGATTATATTTACAACTCACATTAAGTGCACATTGGGATACCAATGACATACAGTTTATCTTACACGTAGATGTACTGTAGATGATATTGACGTAAACATACAATACAGTTCAAAAGTTTGGAGTCATTTAGAATGTCCTAGTTTTTGAAAGAAAAGCACTTTTTTTTTTGTCCATTAAAATAACATCAAATTGATCAGAAATACAGTGTAGACATTGTTAATGTTGTAATTGACTATTGTAGCTGGAAATGGCTGATTTTAATGGAATATCTACAAAGGTGTACAGAGGCCCATTATCAGCAACCATCACTCCTGTGTTCCAATGGCACGTTGTGTTAGCTAATCCAAGTTTAGAATTTTAAAAGACTAATTGATCATTCGTAAACCATTTTGCAATTATGTTGGCACAGCTGAAAACTGTTGTTCTGATTGAAGAAGCAATAAAAATGGCCTTCTTTAGACTAGTTGTGTATCTGGACTTCAGCATTTGTGGGTTTGATTACAGGCTCAAAATTGCCAGAAACAAAGAACTTTCTTCTGAAACTTGTCAGGCTATTCTTGTTCTGAGAAATTAAGGCTATTCCATGTGAGAAATTGCCAAGAAACGTAAGATCTCGTGCAATGATGTGTACTACTCCATTAACAGAACAGTGCAAACTGTCTCTTTAAGGCCAGTTTTATTGCTTCTTTAATCAGAACAACAGTATTCAGCTGTGCTAATATAATTGCAAAAGGGTTTTCTAATGATCAATTAGCCTTTTAAAATGATAAACTTGGATTAGCTAACACAACGTGCCATTAGAACACGGGAGTGATGGTTGCTGATAATGGGTCTCTGTACGCCTATATATACATTCCATTCCAGCCGTTTCCAGCTACAATAGTCATTTACAATATTAACAATGTCTACACTGTATTTCTGATCAATTTGATGTTATTTTAATGAACAAAAAAAAAAGGCTTTTCTTTAAAAAACACGGATATTTATAAGAGACCCCAAACTATTGAACGGTAGTGTATGTTTTTATAAGAGGATTACTCACAAATCAAACAACTAGCTATCGAGAAACACAATGTCCTCGTTGTATTTTCTGAGACTTTGGGAGGATCATTTGCCACATAAGATTTCACCAATGTATTAGTATATCAGTCCTCTTGTACAGCCATTCCCTCTCCATGTTGATCTATGAGCCCTGGGAACAAAAGACACTCCTTCAATGACAAGTGGAGAGTACATCAGTCCTGTCCCTCTTTTCAAGTAATTCCAGCCCTGGCTATTCAGGGTTTGCCCTGTGGCAAAGACCCAGCACTTCATTCTCCAGAAATAGCCATAGCTCATCCTTCACAAGGACTCAGGTCACCTTATCATAGAGAATGAAGTTCATTTGAATTTCTGTCTCTTCATTGAGGCTGGCGATCATGATGCTTGGTTAATATTGAAGTTTGGGAAGCGCTTGGTGTTTTCCTCCCCCCAGGGCCCCATGGCATGCAGAAGGAACACGTAACTTGTCATCAAACATCTTATCACCGAACTTTATCTGCCAACAATGGCTGACATTTTCACTCCCCCACCTTGCAAAGTTGATGATCTTCAGGCTAATATAGTATTTTCTTCTTTGATATTCATTCGCTTAGACTAAACAGATTCGTTGTGTTACTTTTTGGGATTTTGGACAAATATTGCAATATAGTATAGTGTGATCGAAATATCAACATAAGTCTGAAGAGTAATTGACATTTATAACAATGTGGCTCTGGTGGCTTCCTGTTTATTTGTTGCTGAATAGAATGGTGTCGACCTGGCTTCACAAGCCGGCTAAAGGGGGCTTAGGCCCCTCAGTTTTAGTTTGTCCCTATATAAAAATAGAAAAAAGTTCAAATGATTGAGTGTCAGGTTGGCACCAAAAAAAATCTGTATCTCCACTGCGCTGTGTCAGCACAATGGACAAGGTGTGCTAGATCTATGGAAATCCACTGGCCGGTTAGGTATGTCTCCTTTGGGTTTCCGTTAAAAGTGGGAAAAAACACTTCTCATCTCTCATCTCTGTTGTAGGCTAAGTGAATAACGTGATGTGCCTCCGCCAGTAGTATTTGATATTGGTTTATAAGGGCGGGGTCAAGTTTAAAATTGAAGCTGCTTCACCCTTACCTAGCTAGCTGTAAAAAAAAGAGTTCGTGTTATTAGTCTTAGCCTATTTAGCTAGCTCGAACCAGCTAATCTGCCACGATGGATATCAGAAATTGGCTTCGCCAAAGCACCCAAACAAAGGAGAAGAAGGAGAGCGATGAGCAGCAGAAGAAGCATTAAACCACCGAGGCCGCCAAGCCCAGCTGCGATGATGCTGCCTGCCGAGCTCCAACTGGCTCCATGTGCAGAGCCTACCCACCCTTCCACAAGAGCCTCCAGGATAATGGCTCCACAGCCGCCTCCCACTCCGGCTGTTCCTGATGCTCTTGGAACAGAGGAGCCAGCCTAGGTTAGCCTAGAATCCTACCCTAGCCACAGGTTTTCTGTCCAAAAACGTTCATTTAATGGCAACTGATTCATAGGAAGAGAGTGGCTGAAATACTCGGTTAATGCAGATGTTTTATGGTTTTCTTGGTAGCCTATTGGTTTTCATTTCTGTAAATGGAACTGTACGTATTGGAAACATGTTTATTTCGTAATTGATTACGTGGGTCGAATTTGATTCACCGAAGTGTATTGTGCCATATCACAACGTTTTTTGCTGAACTCATGAGCGAGCGGCATGATTTTCCATGTTTGAAGCAGACATGTATAGGCCTATTTACTTGGCAAGACAGCTGTGCATGGCTGCATTTCACTGTAGTAGGCTGTAGGCTATGTTTTCATTATTTGGATCACAATTCTCCTTTTGTTTACTGCGTTTGTTTTACTGTTACTATAACTAGACTAAATATAGATCGCTTTTATCAATCTGATATTTTGTTTACTAGGCCTTAGTGGAGGCTGCTGAGGGGAGGACAGCTCATAATAGTGTCTGGAACGGAGCAAATGGAATGGCATCAAACACATGGAAACATTGAAACCGTGTGTTTGATGTTGTTGATATCTTTCCACCTATTCTACTCCAGCCATTACCACATGCCCATCCTCCCCAATTGAGTTGCCACCAACTTCCTGTGCTAGGCCTACGACTTGGTACCGGTGTTTTTGTTCTGGTCGCATTTGTTCGCATTCACAGTTGTATCGGTATTATAAGCCAAACTGCTATTCACTATTTTTGTTTGCATGCATGAATAGCAGTAGGCTACTACTTTCAGCATTTAGTTTGCATTATTTTGGTAAGACAGCTGTGTGTTCAGCTGCATTCACATAGGGCAATTCACCTATTACAAACTGCCTATCTTGTAGCCTTAATTCATTGCCAAAACAGCCTAGCTGTAGGGCGTTGTCCATTGTGCTGATAGAGATACAGTAGGCTACAGATTTCAAAAGCTCTCAATGATCTCGGCATTCAAACTTTATGTTTATTGTGGTATAGTGTGATTATATAAGCAGAACTCAATATAATTCCAATGCAAGAGCCCCCCAAAATGTAGCCTCACTGCCAATTTAAAATTGCCCCTTGGTCACTTTATCCTGACGCCGGGTTTGGTGAAATGTCCATACCGAATTTACACTGCCCCTTTTAAATAATTACTATAAAATGATATTGCTTATCCAATTGATCCAATATAGCACGACTACATCCACACTCAAATCTGTTTTTTGAAAATAAAATATGCATGAAAAAGAATCAACAAAAAAAGAAAATCCCATCACGTGAAAAAGAAAGAAGCATTTTGATACATTTCAGATAAAAGACGTGATTGTCATTTCCCCCCGCGCCATATTTGTTCTTTAACAACAAATCAATGGCGGTGGAAGCTTGGCACCTGAACACAATGGAAGAGCAATGGAAGAGATGAAGAAAAGATTGTCTTCATTAGTTACATTAATATTCATAGAAAGTAAAGAATCTGACACCAGAGAGGACTTGGTAACCTTTTCTCATATTAGATTTTTCTTCTTCTTCTTAACACAATTAAAGTCCAGAAATGACTTAATTAATGCCGCTTTCTGTCAGCCACTTTAAAGGACTGTCAATTTGGCCCCAGTCTGCCTGTCAGTGTGGAAGAGAGACAGTCATCCTACTCTTTCTGGGAGACAGTCGAAACCACAGTGCCGGATAAAGTCACATTCCAAGACAACTTGCCAAATTGATTCTTTTAAGGGCTTTCTCTGGCAGATTAGCATTTTCTGCCCTGTCTCTTCTTTATCTGAATGAGTGTCAAATCTAGGGTAAATCTCAAATCTGGTGTCGGTTTTAGCCATTATCATTATCTCCTGCTCCGTTGAACTGTGTTTCCCTGAATTATACTAAACTAAAGTGTTGTCCATCATTCACTCCCACAGCCTTCTCTTGCGAACGATATCAACGCTTTAATGTCAGGGTAGTGTGTTTCTTAACAAATCAGAATTGTCACAGACACAGTATAGGCCCAACTGTAGGATAAAACTAAAATAATGGGGGAAAATGGGGGGAAAAAGAGGGTACATTTCCTGGAGAATTACAGCCGTAAGCTGTCCAAACAAGATGACAGTGTAAATGGCTGCAGCTAATGACAGACTTTTCTCCTGGCTGTGTTTTGATCACAAATATCTTGCCACGGTACTTCTGCTAGCTGGGGATATGGCAGTGGCTAGAATTGTGGTAATTGCACCATATCGGATCAGCCTATTCTATTCTTAGTGATGGATTGTTATCACATACTCAAAGATCAAATGAAGTCATTCAAAATCTATACTACTGACATCAGTCAATCCATTTTTCTAGGAGATTATTTTATGAGTTATGATTTTTTTCTATGTCACTGTTTTATTTTTAAAGAATGGTAAATCAGTTCTTTGCCATTTGTACAGTTATGGATTATCTACCTAGCAACTAGTTTGCTTTGTTCTGATTGGTCAGACTTAGTTGATGGTTAAAAAGAGGACAGGACTTAAGGCAGTTCATGCATGGCTTGTACCTGTGGTGAATTGATGATTTAATCTACAAAAGAGTCATCTGTCTCCACCCAGTTTGTGTCCACATCCATCAACTGTTGAAGGAACCTTCAAACTGCACCAATGTATTGTAAAATGGAAGCTGTGGTGGCACGTACCCTCCATCCACCTGTAGAGAATAACTCGAGAAAATGTGAATATACATTTTCACACGTGTGACCTAAGGGAGGTTTTACATGCCTATCCTCTGTATTAATTAACCAATAACTGTGTGATCAAAGGCTACTAGGTGTAATTCACCTTGCAGGTGCTGGCTTATACAGGGAAAACAGATTAAACAGCCTGGGCTCCATTCCCTGCTGTACCTAAAACAATGGAGTCTGAGGCGTCACATGGTGGTAATCATGCCGTAGTTTGAGAAGAGGGGCCTAATTGGAATGATACTAGAACAGGCAGAGGGCTCATTAAAAGCTGTGAGCACTACCTCATGGTAAACAGTCACTTTAGGGGCAGGCACTAATATGATGCGGCAAAGGCTTTATTTCTCACTTTCCAATGAACATGTCTCATGTTTAAGCTCCTTATATTCACTCCGAGGGAGCAGCGGTAGGAACAGCGCAGTTTGCAATGTATAAGGCTACTAATTGCCTCTGTAAATTAGTCAAATGCTTGTAGAGCTATTGAGGATACAGCGGGACTGAGAGATTCCTAATTATATTGCATAGGTACTGCAGCACATGGCTTTGTATTTTCTCCTCATGGCCAGTTACAGGCAAAGATGGTTTTATTATTATGCTCTTGATTGTTAAAAATGTGTTATTCATGAAACACATTTTTGACAAATGTTACGTTTTTGTTACGGTACAGAAATGAACAGTGGTGACGCGACAGTGTAAGGCACTGCATCTCAGTGCTAGAGGCATCACTACAGACCCTTTGGTTTGATTCCAGGCTGTATCACAATTGGCCATGATTGAGAGTCTTATTGGGCGGCGCACAATTGGCCCAGCGTCGTTCGGGTTTGGCCGGTGTAGGCCATCATTGTAAATAAGAATTTGTTCTTAACTGACTTGCCTAGTTAAATAAAAGTTTTTAAAAAATCAAATCATTTACCACTTGTGTAAATACCAGAAAGTACTCATCGATACCACATCATTTTCTAACAAACACCAGGCACATACCAGTGGAAGTATTGTAAAATAAAATGCAACCAAATTTCCACTCAATAAACAGTACGATGTCCTAATTATGTCCAATAGTCTTCATAATCTCATGACAGCAATAGGAAACCACACGAATGACATAAATAACAATAGCCAGCCACCATGTTATGGACTTTGAAGACCAATTATTAAAATTCAGACTCATTTTGCTCAATGAGAAATTGGTCCTACCCAAAAGAACTATTTTATCCCCTAGCATTTCAACCAACCACACTTCATTAGCTACATCTTAGCTCAGAATCATCTGCAGCTACGCTATTTTGTCTGTATTCAAATCTCTTTAATACCGTCTCATGTTTAAGGACTGCCCATAAATCCCATATCAGTTCTTAATGACCATTGCCGGCCAGCCGGTGATATGTCATTGTTCGCAGGCGATCACCCAGTGGGGAATAGACCATGCCAGTCTTTGTAATTGCACACACAAAAAGATTTATATCACCATTATGCACACCCATGAGAAATAATTCAAACATATCATTGAAAAAAAGCCTGCCAGTTACTAATCCCCAAAACCTCAATTGGGAGCACTGTACTATATTCTAGAATTTACTTTAGCATACCTAGTATTACTTCTTCACAACAAAGATCACTCTGAGAGTATAATTGGATGTTCTCAATTCAGTCTGTGCATTGCAGGTCCTTGTTCTTGCAAGCAAAAGGTACAGAATGAAAAGAAGGAGGACATAGAGTGTAATACTGAATGGAAGACGATACAGGATTATTGTTTGGGGGAGAATACAGTGCATACTTGTGGAAAAGAACCATCCCTGGTTATAGGTAAAAGTGGAAGAAGTCATTTATTTACTTTGATCGGCTTGCTTAAATCTTAAACCAGTCCTCAAATTCGATGCAGTCCCCCAAAATGTATTTTCCAGGTATTTCAAATTGTCCAATGGCCCTGAGAATGTGATTGGAGGAGATGCTAGCAGAACTTCCCTAGTGTGCCACTACTGCTTCGTTGTGCAACCTCTGTGGCGTCCTCCAGAGATGAGGCAGGCAGGTGCAGGCTGACGCAGGTTTGATCACCTTGGTGAGCACAACACAACACCGGGGAGCACAACACAACACTGGGGAGCACAACACAGCACTGAAGAGGACCACTGTTTGACTTTGGCTAATGAATAGCCTCATTGAGAGCCCTTTCATCATGGTTGTTGTTTTTATAAGGGTTTGACAGTGGTTCAAATGTTAATGAGTTGTCAATTCTAGTTTAAACTAAGATATCAGCACCAGTTTGAAGCAATATAGCGTTGAAAATGTTGTATATAGACTATTACCACCTGCACTAGCAGGAATTATTATACGTATTTGTTACTATGTTTTACAATCAATAAGTGTTTATATATTTATTACATGTTTCTGTTTCCCCCCCCAAAATCATAATAAAACTCCTATCAAATCCCTGTAATTAAAATGACAGAAAGAGCACGCTTTGTCTTTGTACCAAGTCTCAGGCTAACAGAGAGCAAGGCTAGGCAACAGAGGAAAGTTGAAATGCACTGTTGGAGTCAGCCATCAAAAGCAGGCCAGTCATGCAGACTCCTGTTCCTGAGTCTACTGAGATTGCTCTGAGGGACTCTATGTCCTTCCTCAGCCAGGCTGCTGCTGTCTGGGAGCTCTGGGGGCTCACTCACCAGTGACAAGCACAGTCAGATCATATCCTCACAATCAAATATAGTTTTATTAGATCTGTCTTGCGGAGTAGCACTCCACTGCAAAAACATGTTTTGTTCTCTTTAACCTATTCCACTGGGGACGCAAACCAACAGTGACACTGTCATTTGTGAGCAATGCAGTATGACTCCCTTGTGGTACAAATGTCAGATTATACCGTGCAGCACTGGTTATCCTCACTAAATATAGCCTCTCTGGTTTCATAGGGCTGTCGCAAGAAATTCATGGTTTCACACACATGCCCTTTAGTGAAGGCCAGAGAGACACTGTCACAAACCTTAAGATGTTCGCCAGGATGAAGCTAATTGTAAATTCATGACTGTCTTCTAACTCTCCTTGTGATTCCAATAGGAACCTGCTCCTGCTTGATCTTGACTCTTACGGTATGACATGCACTTTTAAGTCCCGATGGGACACCAAATTGACTGCACACAGAATTGCCATCTCTTATTATGCCTGTGTTTAAGATGTATTAGATTCAAATATGCAGATGTATTTAAAATACATGAATCATTCCTATTTGTGGCTGCATCAATTCCGATAGCTTGGGTCTATAAGGTTCTATATGCAAAAAGATAATTCTGAGATAATTGGCTTTATTGTTCCGAATCCTTATTGGTTTGAACAGTGTCAGCAATTTTTATCTTGTATTTCTTTTTACTTAGCAACATGAAGCAACATGAATTGGTGTATTTAGAGTAATATATAGGTAGAGAACATTGCACAGAACAAGGCTACAGATCTAGGATCTTAATGTGATTACTATTTTGTTGCTGAGAATTTTCCTGCCCAGCAGGAAATGCAAGCTTCTAGTGTATTTGTGTTTTAAAAAGGCTTCTAAAGTTTGTCATTTCCACTTTGAAGTTTCAGACTTGATTTGCCCTAACAAAAAATGTATCAACCCCTACAAAAATGTCCAATAATTATAATCCAGATAATAATTCACATTTCCTGTTGCTGCAGGATTATTTTCCTGCTGTAGCAAACTTGCTCAAATTAAGATCCAGATATAACCGTATAGTCCCAAGCTCTCAAATTACTAATATGACAAAAATATTGGTATAATTTTGACACAAGCCACTTATAACTGACACCACATTACTATTTTGCCCATTCTCTCTCACTCGCTCCATGTTGTGCGCTTTACATGTTGGTATAATTATGAGTGACTCATTGAGTGACAGGGCCTGAGGTCATGCCATATTGTAGATGGTAGAAAACAATACAGCGACTGTTTGACTGTTTGACTGCTGGACAGAAGGTCTCAGTCAACTGACCTGACGTGGATGAGACAAGGAATCTTCAGGTGAAGGACAGCAGACAACACAAGTGACATTTTGGAGGGCGTCATGGCTGTGAACTCATTTTTCAGTAAATCCATTAGAATTCATACAATTTATACAAAACTTTCCATACATGTTTGATCAAGGAAGAAGTGGTCAGAAAGTCACTTCTTGGACCTAAATTCCAAACCATTCAGGAGATAAACGTGCTCCAAGTTCACTCATTATGCATACCCCACCATAAGATGACACATCCATCCATATTTTCATCACTTAAAAGTAAACGGTTAAGTTTGATATCATTTTTAAAGCTTACATACAGTTGTCAAACTATTTGATTATTTCTTTAAAAATAATTAATTTTTAAAAAGTATAATTTTTAAACCTTTAACTTAAGTTATCTAAAATAGCGTAAACTCCAGTTTAAAAAAGAAAGTGCATGTATTGTAGCTTAAACCCTATTTTACATCATCTGAGGTGTTTCAGTTTTGCACGCCATCAGTTGAGACACAACATGCTCCTGAATACAGAGTGGGTGACATTTCAATCATAGAAATATATTCCATAGAATGGGCCTATCCCTTCGGACCACTGCAATTTAGCTGCTACACCGTGAAGATTTTAGATTTTACTTGACTTGAAATGTTAACTTTCACATACTACCACAAAGATGAACGCCGAGCCACCCACTGTTGAATGTCAACGTAAATAGTCATGTCTATTCTGTTATCTATATTTCTATGATGTCTATTGGTCTCCCATGGAAGCTTGACAGTATAATTTAATAAAACAACCGTTCAAGTCAACATTCTCTGATGTGTGGACCTCCAACCATCTTTGTGGTACCATTTGAAAGTTTAAATTTCAATTAATTCTCATTTTACTACATGTATCTGCCAAAACATGACACCCACCCTCTATTCAAGAGCAACCTTAGATGTTGCAACCTTAGCTACAACTTATGTGTTTTTAAATAATTTATGTTAATAGTTAAAAAAAATACATGATTTGTATTTATTTATTTTTATCCAGAAATTATACAATAGTTTGACAACCCTATTTGTAAGTTTTTTAAATTATATCAATCTCAACTGCTTATCTTTTCCAGTGATGAAGACATGCAACTTTGAACACCTTCATATCCTGAATGTTTTGGCATTCAGGTCCTAAAAGTCACTTTCTAAGCACTTCTACAATGGGCAAATATGTATGGAAGGTTTCGTTCAAATCTGTCTACAGCATCTTTTCTGCGTGTTTCAGTAAGCATGTTTCCCGCAATCTTAATAATCCATTAATTTCGAATGGGACAGAATAAAATAATGTATAAATGATTTCGGCTTGTAGTTATACATTTCTTCTTCCATCAACCCAAGGAAAAGGGAAGTGGGGACTTTAGTTTTCAAGGCCAACTGTGTTATTGTACTCATCTACATCATTTGGTGAATTGTAAATCAGTTCTTCCAATGGCTGAAAGACAAAAGACAGAACCATTAACCTGTAGGGATGACATATTATATACACTGGATACAACGTAAGAAAATCCTGAAGTTCTTCCAAAGCTTAATTTTCTTGTATTATTACTAATGTGAAATAATTCAAAGCTGGATATAGCAGCACATCCAGATCCAGACCCATAAATAATCAAGGCCTTCTTGGAACCCTGCAAGTAATTATCTGTGTTCGCCTGACAGCCAAAGGCAGCACCAGAATGACAGGCCTCCAAGAGGGAGATGTAGTGTAAATTTTATGAGTGACAAAGAAGATTAGCAGAGCGACGTTGTACATGTAACTTTGACCTCCGTGGGGCTATGCAGGCAGGCAGGAAGGAGAACAGGAGGCTGGGTTAAGGAGGAAAGAAGATGCTGGGGTTAGTCCAAGCACAGCATCTACTCCAGTCGGAATCATCTGTATTTGTAGTCATTGTATGCATCTAGTTTATAATAGAAAATCCTTTTTGAATATGGCTGGAAATTCTTTTTTGAAACGTGATCACTGTTCAAAGCATATCTCCATTAAAAATGACGGAAGAAAGAGACAGATTTGAACTCATCGGATGTCAGTCATTATTACCGTTACCCTCTCAATACTGTGTTGTAGGCTACTGTATGGCCCGTTATTATTGTTCGGCGTGATTAGCTCATCTGCATCCTGTCATGTTTTGACAAAATAGTTACAGGTCACATTTTGAAATAGTAGTCACTAATTTCTGCACTGATGTAGCAACTCTGTAGAAATCCTCAGCCATTGACTTGTAACATATCTTGATGATTTTCTCCACTGAACCCACATTCTTACACAGTCCCATTGTGTCCCGCAGGCAATGTGTCAACCCAAAATATTATTCTCTTGCCATTTGAATGATGTGCCATGGATGGTCTTTTATACTGAGCACGGCCTCAGAAAGGCTTTGTTCTCCGCACACTGTAATTACAGGCCCTGTTATTTCTACACGCCCTGCCTTCTGTCTGTCTGCCATTGTCAGAGATACTTCATGGTGGCATTGAGCACAGAGAGGAGTGAGTGAAGGGAACATATCCATGCCCGTGTGTGGGTACGTGTGTGTTAGGACACGAGGAGTCCTCCTCTCAGCCAGGAGTGTCAGGGAGAGGGCTGATGTTATCCTCTGAGTGAGTAGCCATGGCAGTGGCTGTGAGAGAGAACAGAAGAGGTATGTAAAGGCCTCGGTAGATTCCTCTCTGGACGTGTTGTGGAAAGTGACGGTAACAGGATGGTGTGTGTGTGTGTGTGTGTGTGTGTCTGTGGCGTTCAACGTTCAGCAGACATGCAGGCAGCTCTGGAGCAAATCTCCCTGGCCATCTTGCACTGCTCACGCTGTTCAAACAGGTTCCACGTCGGTTTGTGTCTCGTCTTGTCAAGTGGCTGACATCCTGATTTAATCAACATCCACGGCTGCCAGATGAATTAGATCACTATCAGAAATGTGCCTGGTACGCCACGTCCCTCACTTGTCAGAACCAAACTCGTCCTCTCATTTATTTATAACATTATTTTCCCTTAGAGAGGCATTGTACTGTCGCGCCAATGGGGGGGCTAAAGGTAAGGTTGTCTACCTTGATGAGATGGTTTGGTTTGGATGAGCTCCAGGCATTTCCATCATTCTATCACCAACTTGCATCATGTTGATAACACCATTTGGTGACGTGGAGTCCCAACGACAAACAAACATAACATTCCAACCATAGAGACACATGTGCTCTATTTCGTTATGCGATCCCCATGCACAATGGGTGTGGAGGCAATCTCACCAGCTAAATGACAGTTTGTAGTCGACAGAATGCAACTCTTAGTATTAGTGAACTTCTCGTAACAACATATCTACTTAAAGCACTAAAAACAGCTCTGATCTTGTTCAACTGTTCGACCTAAAAGTCCAATGCTGTTGTGCTTGTTTGTGCAAGACATCAGAGGAGGAATAGAACCTGGACATCCTCCAGATGGTGTCACATGACCATTGTGTCCTTGTCTTGTGCTTCACAACAGATGCTGACAATGGAAATGGAGGATGGACATCAAAAGCATTCTAGCCGGGAACCCGGAAAGACGTAGATGATCTGAAAGTGATTGGAATGGTGTCCTCTCGTTCCAATGTGGTCACAATGCCAATAGCATTGTGCTCTAAATGGACATAATTTCTCAAACACAATGCTTCTGAGAGAATGCTTTCTATTGACGGCGTCGTTGTCCTTTTTTCATCCACTTCAGTACTTTGTTCTATGTCTGAAAATAGTTCCGAGAACCATACACGTATTTCGAATGGACACGATTGATGCGAACACATAGGCTCTTTTTATCATACCGATGGCTGTAATCGCAAAAAAAAACGATGACAGTCGTTTAGAAAAAAGAAACGAAAAAAAAATTGTTTTCAGTGTTATAATGCGGGGACATAGCGCAGTGGATCAGTTGAAGATCAGCCCCAGAAGCCTAGGCCATGCGCTCCGGACAGAGAATGGAGGCAGAAGTTTATGTGCCTTATTTGTGAGATACTTTGTATGTGAGTCTATGTTGCATGAATTGTCTGAAGAAGTACTGATAGGCAGGCGTTGGGCAGAGCCGAGCCGAGCAGGATTCAAATTGAGATGTCCATTCACGGCTCACTGGGTTGATATTTCCATCATGGACAGCAAAGGAGACCCTGACAGTTGGGCTGTTCACAGCCAGCTGTTTCCATGGGTTGAAGCGTCCTGAGCATACACCAGAGTTGAAGGATTGGTAGGGGATTATTAAACAAAGTGACATCCACACAACCCATGGAATCCACTGCTGGAAAACCACTAGGAAAAACAGCATCTCTGTTGGGAAAAACCCATCATATTTTAGAGTGTATAACAGTGTAAAAAAAACATACATCGAATTCATGATCTTAAATGCCCCCGTCACGTCTGCTTTGAATGTCCCCTGAAACAAAACTTCCCGAACTTAAGTGAACTCTGAGTAAAATATTTTGGTATTTTGTCCATATGAAATAATCTCCAGCATGGTTAGATCTTGGCGTCCCCAGTCGCCAGGGTAGGGGTGTAATCAGTACCCTACCTCCATACATTGCTCTGCAGCTATTGCCTTATCCAAACAATAACACCTGCACCCTTACATCAACCCTGCTTTCTTTTCTACCCTGTGAGGTCTGTTGAAATCCAGATTATTGTGCAGGTATAGGGACAAAACATAGGATCAGAAAAGGGATAGAGATTTATCTCTCTGCTTTGATGGACCTCTTTGTCTGCAAACAAAGAATATAGTGACACATTTCACATAGTTACCTAAGAATCATTCTAATGAAGTCATCATAGGTCGAGTGTAGGTCATCTCCAAAATATGGTCTGAAACCATGACTACCACAAATCACAAACCTGTCAATGCAAAGGTCATTTAGTTACACTTTTGGCCTACCGCTGGCCTATAGGGTCATTGGATCAGTATTCCTCTCAACCCCTGAATGCTAAAGGGTAAAACAATATCCAGTTGGAAGATGCTGGCATTCATCTTTGAATGAGACTTCGTACCTACTTAAATACCTCATTGAGCCACCATGCAAAAAAAAACTTCAAGTTGGAGAAGAAATGAAACCCCCAGCGCTGCTCACTCATCTAAGAAACATTAAATGTGCGTTTTGTTTACCCGCGTGTGCACTTCTGAATCCCAAGGGTGCCGCAACCTGTGTATAACTCACCCTTAGGGCCTCTGAGTATTTTTCACTATGAAATGAAATTTTATGGCATGCGAGATTAGCCGACACTAATGCAAGGTCACAAAGAATAGAATCGATAGAGCAGGCCGGGCGATGTTAACATTTACAGAAAATAATGGGTTGAAAAGCGCCATTGAAAACAAAATGAAACAAGTCTCTGCTGAATTCTTATTGATGGTTTTCCATTATTTCTGATAATTTGACTTTTCTTTTGTGTCCTGCTCCTGCTGCAGCGGTCCTTGTTGTGGTGTGGTTTATCTTCCTGTGTGTGTGTGTGTGTGTGTGTGTGTGTGTGTGTGTGTGTGTGTGTGTGTGTGTGTGTGTGTGTGTGTGTGTGTGTGTGTGTGTGTGTGTGTGTGTGTGTGTGTGTGTGTGTGTGTGTGTGTGTGTGTGTGTGTGTGTGTGTGTGTGTGTGTGTGTGTGTGTGTGTGTTACATGTGTGTGATCGTATTAGTCAATTAACAGCTGCCAATGTCTTTCTAAAGCCAATCAGGTCATCTGATTTATTTTGATTAATGACATTGAAAAAGAGGGTGATTGAATAGGTTATTGTTGTTGACGTGGGCCCTTTTGCAGGGGCTCAAGATGTATGGCCGACGAACAACATTTCACCATCTTCCTGAAGAATAAAATACATGAAATGGAAGGTCCAGGAGAACTCCCATCCCTAGTTTTATTGCCCATCATCAGCACAATGTCATTATCTTCTGCTAATGTACGACTGGTCACAGGAGGGTTAGAGAGTGTTCTCCGTCCTCCCTTATAGTTGTATTGTCTTTTGCCTGGACTAATGAAAATAACAGTTATGGATGTTTTTTGTGGCATGATTGTCACATCCAGTGTTTTTATTGCTGTCATTATAGTTTAACATCGCACTGTTAATTCTGTTAATTAAACTGCTGATTGCTTTTTGCCAGTCTGTGATCACCATTTGGTGAGTCCATATGGTAAAGAACGGCTTGTTGTTAATTTCAATGAAGCAATATCACACTGCTACGTACAATGAAGAAGGACAAGTACTAGAATGAACTACGTATAAACCTTTACACTCCCCGGGCTTCAACCGTTGTACACAACTTCATTACCGGTTCCCTGGAAGTGACCATTTTATTCATTATAGGGTGTTGTTAGAGCAAAATTGTGATGAGGAATAAGACTTTGTTTGGCCTCAAAGTTTGGGCATCCAATGGCATTTTGTCTTTACGATGACAATCCAAGTGAAGGTGACAACATCGCTAAAACACGTTGGACAATAAACTTGAGCTTTATCATATTGGGAACAATGAACAATGAAAGTCGGCTCCTTGTCCAAAATGTATGTTTTACACTTATGGAAAATGTATGGCTTCTCTTCTCCCACGAGAAGCGTCTGTTTTTGCACTTAACATTCTTTAGAGAGGAGATAGTGCTTGGGATGTGAGCTATACACTATGTCATATAGTTATTCTATTTTGCACTTTACTGCCTATCCAAGGTGGGTCTAGGGTTCTGAATTATGACATTTAGAAGATTTGACACATGATAATATTTTATTGTTCTGGAACTCTCAAATCTCTGTCATAGTCAACGGCCTATCATTGGCTAGGGTTCCCCTTGCTCAAACCGTTTGAGGCAACATTCTCTTCTAGTTCACATGAGTTCTCTACTACGACGGCTCTACTGCGCTGATGAAGGATTACAGTAACAACAACTAAGACCTATTCTGAGCTGACTGATTTGGATGGTCATGTCCAGTCACTGCCAAAAGAGGTTGGGCTCCCCTCAACACAGCAAGTACAGAAAACACTCTCCATGTGAATGTCTTGTGAGATGTCTAGTGAGCATTCATACACCCAGCTGACATGTCTAGATCAGGATGGGCTAGGGGATCTGTTGTGGTCTATATCTGACAAGGTCTGTTGTGGTCTTTTTCTGACAGGGACTGTAGTGGTCTTTTTCTGACAGGGTCTGTTGTGGTTTTTTTACTGACAGGGTCTGTTGTGGTCTATATCTGACAGGGTCTGTTGTGGTAAGAGGCTGTCAAGTGGAGTAGCAGGGAGCAGCAGAGAGCGTTGTTACAGTCAACACCTTAGTCCACCAAGCACGTCTCGCGTACAGCACAGTAGTAGGTCAGTGTGTTCACCTACAGTGCTGTTGTTGACCTACTTTGGCTGTATTTGTTATCTAGAGTCCTCTAGCTCACTCTGGGAGAGAGCGAGAGCGAGAGCGAGAGCGGGGGAGAGAGAGAGAGAGAGAGAATGCATATACTGTATGTATGAAGGACAGAACAACCCCATATTCACAAAACGTTACATCTCATCAAGACATATGTAGCATTACCTCCTTTCAACTGTGTTTGAGGGCAAACACATTAACATTTAAAATACTTTGGCCATGCAGTAGTAATAATGCCTTTTAACAACACTATGTGCATGATTATTGTATCTCCAAAAAGCTACTTTTTAGACCTTCATATATCCCTTTCTAAAATGATCTCCTGGAGGCACTAAACTGCATGCATTCGGGGATTTGTGTTTGAGCTTCAACGGGCTAGACGGAACGAGCTCCATAACTCTTGTCTTCGCAGGTCTTTGAAACCTCGACCAAGATTTTGCCAGATGATGTTCTCATGTCTGTGGAATGCCAGTGTTTACAGGAAAGACAGTGAGAGGGATCACTCACTGACATGTCTGTTTTGCCACTCGCAAACACTGGCTTCCTTGAACTGGACGTCTATCAGTAGAGAAGTCAGGAACTGACACGAGACGTCCATCCCTCAGTCTCTCAATGTCTCCCCCTGAGAACCATGGGATCGGTGTCTGTTCTAGAAAGGTGGGATCTGTTTATGTCCCTCGTGTTTAAATATTTACATATTTGACTGATATAAATGTTTATTGGCCAAACATAGTGGGTTTGGTTTGAATTTGATGGGATAGTTTGGTTTCATCATTTGGTATCTATCACAGCAGAATAGCTTTTCCAGTCTGAAGCACTTAATGTGCAGTACATACTCATTTTATGGATACTAATTGTGTAAGTATATTACTTTAAAATAATTTTTATTCCTTTAACATTAATTTGCGAATTAGGAAAATAAATTTGGAAGGCTGTGTCTTAACACTAGTTATAAACTGGACACGTGTCACTGAACATGTACCATTTCTGGGTGAGATTTTGGTATGAGAGAAAAATAACACCTTTAACAGAACGCTGCAGTCTTAATTTGGCGAGGCCACCATTCTGTGCTTTTTCCAGAAAGCAGGTCATTTATCATTTAGGTGGCCGTTATTTTTAATGAGTCTGTTATCATTCATTTTAGGGCATCCCACCTTTCCTTGACATGGATAGCATTTCTTTTTATGTAGGACATAGGATTTATGCCTCCCCTCGTCTCGGCCTCTCTCCTTTTCCCCTGGCTGGTACTGGAGCTGTCAGCTGGTTGCTTCCTGATGGCAGGTTGGGGGGGGGGAGTTAGTGCCTGCTAGGGCCAGGTTGCCATCAAGCCCCCGAGCACAGAGGCCAGGCGGCTCATAGTCTCACATTCAAACCTGTCTTTGTGAATTCCCTTACACAACAAAAATCTGTCCACTCTGTGTCTTTCACTACAAGAGGAAGGTTTAAGTTTTTTCCCAGGTGCAACAACTACGAATGTGGAGCGTATTGGACATTGCTAGTTTAGTTGTGACCAAGGTAGCCCCATGTACAGATGTAGGATCTTAATTTGGTCACCCTGTTGCAGGATACATTTCTTGCAATGCAGGACATTTTTTACTTGTAGTGTATTTGAGGTTTAAAAAGGGCTTCTGAAATTAATATTTTCCACTTTGAAAATTCAATGTTGATTTTCACTTACGAAAAATGTATCAACCAGTACAAAAATGTCCATGATTTATAATCCACATCATTCATATTTCCTATCGCTTCAGGATTAGCAAACTGGCTCAAATTAAGATCTTACAACTGTAGCTGTGAAAGTCATTGGTGGCTTTTTACAACCATGTATTCAACACAATATAGTTGTGTCAACAGTCAAATATAGTATTGTTAAAGCAGCATCCTCTTCACACTGTTCCTATGTTAGGATCTGATGGCACTCAATGGCCTGTACCTTGTAGTGCTGATCAGGGCCTTATGTGATGCTGGCAGAGAGAGAGAGAGACACACACGCACACACAAACAATACTTTGGCTCTGATTTGCCTGCTAACACAAATGTCTCCCCATGTTTCCCCTGCTGTATTTCTGCTGGTGATTTCAGGATGTTCATTCCATGCCAAGTAGCAGAAGCCTTGTTTACTAACCAGAGTTTAATGGATCACTTCATGTTGTACTTCTTGTTTGTAAAGTCTCAGCAGTATTTATCTATGCAAAGGTGATGCATATTATCAAGAGACACATAGTTGTCTTCCTGGGCAATGTTTACAGAGTGAACAGCCTAGATTTCAAGTGATAAAGTAGCAGACTGTTTCAGTGGATAGGCAAAGAAGCGCCCTTCATTGAAAGTTATTGCCAGCCAGCTCAGGGTAATACATCACTGATTCTGTAAGGACAATGCCTAAGATGCTGAATCCAGGCCCAGATGCATCATAGTTGCACAGTGAGCATTTTGTTACAAATAATGCTGTCATCAATTTTCATCTTTTTGTTTAAACATATTAGTCTTTTGGACAAGATAGGTCATATTTCAGCAGGTTGATAAATTCTCCCATCTCTCCTGTTCACAGAATGTGCACTTAATAAATTACATATCCTTTAATTGGACAGATTATTCATAATGGTGCTACTGGGCTAAATGTACACACTGAGAGGTTCTCAGGAGTAATTATTTTAATGCCATATTCTCAGCCTGTAATCAGTATATTTCAAATAAGTAGTCCTTTTCATCGCATTACAATATGAAGATGCAGAAACCCCTAAAATAGACAAATTACATCTTCATTTGTGTGTATTGGGAGAGGTTTTTTTCTCTTCTGTTGCTCCCATTTACATACAATATTTTAGATGATTATGCACGTATTAAGGAGAGAGTGATCACTGTTAGATTTGTTTGTGGTATCTGCAGGCATTAGCCTGTTTAAATTAGCTTTGTGATGTACATGATGGATTTTATGGAAGCAGACTTAACTATCGGATGCAAAAATATGGATGATCCTCATCATCACTGCAGTGCATTTAGGAGATTCAATAATGAACTGGAATAGATTGTGATGTGGTGAGGTTGGACCCAGGTGCAGAGAAGAAACCAGACGAGGAATCAGCGGTTAAGGATTAACATAACTGAGAAACAGTAGCCGCAGGATCAAAGTACACTTGAAAAAACAACAAACACTAAGTCTCAAAAACTCACTCAGGAAACGAACGCACATGGTAAACCCGAACTGACACTCAAATGGCGACAGTACAGTGGACGAGTTCGGCAATGTATTATGAGCATACTCCGCCCAGATGAGGAACTTGCTCCAGTTGCTGGCCTGAGTGGAGACAAAGCAGCAGAGGAACTTCTCCAACTCTTGGTTGGCACGCTCAGTTTGCCCATTCGACTGAGGGTGGAACCCCGAGGAGAGAATCACCGACAGGGAACAGAAGGCCTTCCAATACCGTGTGACAAACTGGGGCCCACAATCTTAGACAATGTCCTGGGGAAGTCTGTGTAGTCGAAAGACATGGATAATCATGAGATCAGCGGTCCCCTTCTCTGAAGGCAACTTGGGTAAGGCAATGAAATGGGCTGCCTTGAAGACAACCACCAAGATAGTGGTAAGCCCTTGAGATGGAGGTAACCCTCTACAGACAGATGAGACCAGGGCTGGCTGGGGATGGGCAGAGATTGGAGCAAGCCGGCCGGTCGCTGACGTGAAGACTTGCTCTGGGCACAGATAGAACAGGCTCCACCATGTTGGGCCAACAGAATTCCTGCCTCAGGAACTCCAGTGTCTGATTAACCCCTGGATGCCAAGTTAATTTAGAGGAGTGTTCCGGGACTGGGCTGATCGCGGAACGTAAAGTCTGTTAGTGGGTCCCCCGCTGGTGTTAGGTTCTTAGGTCTGGGCTTGTCAGACTGTGGTCTCAAGACTCCATATCACAGGGTCACAATGTGTGAGCTAGGGATGATGGGCTCTGAGTTCCTCTCCTCGTTAGAGACATCGTGTTGGCAGGACAGGGCGTCTGCCTTCTGATTCTTGGATCCCGGGTGATAGGCTAGTGTGAAATTGAACCTGGTAAAAAACAGAGCCCACCTAGCCTGGTGAGCATTCAACCT
Source organism: Oncorhynchus tshawytscha (assembly GCF_018296145.1). Lineage (NCBI taxonomy): Eukaryota > Metazoa > Chordata > Actinopteri > Salmoniformes > Salmonidae > Oncorhynchus > Oncorhynchus tshawytscha. The sequence continues at coordinate 11,138,522 of NC_056450.1, read as the reverse complement.
CTTGGCTTCTTGAAGGTTCTTATGGTCCATCCAGATCACGAAAGGATGAGGTGCCCCCTCCAACCAGTGTCTCCACCCCTCAAGAGCCCACTTAACTGCCAAGAGCTCCCGGGTTGTCTACATCATAGTTGCGTTCCGCTGGCGAGAACCACTTGGAAAGAAAGGCACATGGGTGCAATTTCTTGTCCTGCTCATTCCGCTGTGAAAGGACCGCCCCTGCTCCGATGTCCAAGGCATCCATCTCCACCACAAAGGGACAAGTCGGTCAGGATGAACGAGGATGGGTTCAGAGGTGAAACGTCCCCTGAGCTCCATGAATGCCAAGTCAGCCTCGGGGATCCTGCAAAAACGGGTCTGGGACTAGCGGGTTGGCAAACCCGAGGAACCACTGGACCTGCTTGAGTGAGGAGGGACGGGGCCAGTCGGCAACCGCCTCAATCTTTACCTCATCCATTTGGATGCCTGCGGTAGAGATACGGAAACCTGGGATACGTGGAGCTCACACTTCTCTATCTTGACATATAGTTGACTCTGCAGGAGGCGTCTCATGACTTGGCGGACATGCAGTATGTGTTCCGGAAGGGTCTTGGAGATGATCAAGATATTGTTGAGGTAAACAAAGGCGAACCAATTCAACATATCCCTCAAGGTGTCATTGACCAACGCTTGAAAGACTGCCAGTGAGTTCAATAATCCGAAGGGCATGACTAAATAGTCATTGGGACCACTAGGGGTCTTCCACTCATTTCCCTCCCTGATTCTCACCAGATTGTATGCGTTGCGGAGGTCCAGTTTGGGGAAGAATTGGGCCCCTTGGACCAACTCCAATGCGAAGGACATCAGGTGTAAGGGGTAATGATTATTGAATGTAATCTGATTCCGCCCTCTGTAGTCAATACAGGGATGCAGGCACCCATCCTTCTTGCCCACGAAGAAGAAGCCTGCACCAGCAGAGGATGTAGAGGGGTGAAGGAAACCTGCCTCCAGTGACTCCCGGATGTAATTGTCTATGATTGCTGCTTCAGGGGTCAAGAAGGAGTACAGATGACCCCGGGGAGGTGTGGCACCAGGTAGGAGTTCTATGGCACAGTCATAAGGATGATGAGGGGGAAGGGTGTCCCAGTGGAGGGTTGCTGGTAGTAACAGACGGTGACTGGGTAGCCGGGAGGTAACTGCACACCTCCTCAAGGTCTCCCCCTGTCCTGGCGAACCCTGCCGTTTCCTGTCAGCTCTGGGCAGGTAGCACAGAAATGGCCGAGACCTCCGCCATAGAGGCAGCAGCCATCACGCATGAGCCTGTCACGCTCCTGTGGGCTCAGACGTGTGCGACCCAGCTTCATGGGATCCTCCATGCTGGGCTTGGTGGGCTTGGGATGCTCAGGAAATTGGAACGCTGGAGTGGTGTCAAAAGGGTGCTGTCTCACCCGTTCCCAGATGCGGTTGTCATCCTGATTTCCAGCATTATCAAGTACTCAAGATCCTCTCACAGTTCCCGAGCAGGCAGTTCATCTTTGATGGAGTTAGACAGACGCTGGTGGAAAGCGGTAACCAGTGCCTCCATATTCCACCCACTTTTGGTGGCGAGGGTGCGGAACTCAATGGCGAAGTCAGCCACTGGTCTGAACCCTTGGTGGAGGTTAAACAGTCGGCTGGCCGCTTCCCGTCTGCCGAGTGGGTGGTCGAATATTCGTCGCAGCTCGGTCGCAGCAGTAAAGGCTACTGTGGATCTGCAAGATGGTGGCTGCTGTTCCCACACTGCCATTGACAACGCCAGGGCCTTGCCCGAGAGTAGAGAGATGATATAGGCGATCATGGCCCGATTGGTGTGGAACTAGGAGGACTATAGCTCGAACACCAGAGAACACTGAGTGAGAAACGCCTTGCATCCTCCCGGGTGGCCGTCATACCGCTCGGGGGTCGGGATCATGGGTTCCCGGTGCAGGTTCCGTGGAGGAACCACGACAACGTCTGTAGCACTGGGCATTGGCTCCTCCTGGGTTGGGGGCGTGCTGTGGTTGGAGGAACTTGGCAAGTGCCCGAAGGGTCCCGGAGATTTAGGAGAGCTGTTCTTGCTGCCGACCTAACAGTGCTCTTTGGTGGGCTACCACATTCCAGATCTGGGTGATCTCTGCTGGGTCCATGTTGTGGCAGAACTTGCTGTAAAGTGCTATGGTTGGACCCAGGTGCAAAGAAGAGACCAGGTGAGGAATCAGTGGTTAACGCTAGCGTCCCACCTCGACAACAGCCAGTTGACGCTAGCGTCCCACCTTGACAACAGCCAGTGAAATTGCAGGGCGCCAAATTCAAAACAACAGAAATCACATAATTAAAATTCCTCAAACATAGAAGTATTTTACACAATTTTAAAGATATACTTGTTGTTAATCCCACCACAGTGTCCAATTTAAAAAAGGCTTTACGACGAAAGCACACCAAACGATTATGTTAGGTCAGTACCTAGTCACAGAAAAACACAGCCATTTTTCCAGCCAAAGAGAGGAGTCACAAAAAGCAGAAATAGAGATAAAATGAATCACTAACCTTTGATGATCTTCAGCAGATGACACTCATAGGACTTCATGTTACACAACACATGTATGTTTTGTTTGATAAAGTTCATATTTATATCCAAAAATCTCAGTTTACATTGGTGCGTGCTCAGAAATGCATTGTCTCAAACAAACATCCGGTGAAAGTGCAGAGAGCCACATCAAATGACAGAAATACTCATCATAAACATTGATAAACTATACAAGTGTTAGTCATGGAAATATAAACTTCTCCTCAATTCAACTGCTGTGTCAGATTTCAAAAACGCTTTACGGCGAAAGCACACTTTGTGATTATGTTAGGTCTGCACCTAGCCACAGAAACGCATACAGCCATTTTCCAGCCAAGAAGAGTGTCACAAAAGTCAGAAATAGCATTAAAATTAATCACTTACCTTTGATGATCTTCATCTGGTGGCACTCCCAGGTCTCCATATTAGACAATAAATGTTTGTTTTCTTTCTCCAAACCTTTTTGTTTGCGCGTTTTGTCCAGTAATTCGAATGTAGAAGGCGCGTGCACTAATTCCAGGACGAAAAGTTTTTAAAAAGTACAATAAAAGTTAGTAGAAACATGTCAAACGATGTATAAAATCAATCCTCTGGTTATTTTTATCATAAATAATAACTAATATTTCAACCGGACAAAAACTTTGTCAATAGGAAAGGAGAAACAAAAAAGGCGCGTTCACGATTAGGGCGCATGGCTGATGAATGGAAATTTCCACTGGCTACTGATTGAAAGTGGTGGAACTCTCTCATTTTTTTCAGAGTAAAAGCCTGAAACAATGCCTAAAGACTGGTCACATGTAGAGGAAGGTACAGAGCTTGTGAACTGGGTCCTAAGTCTTTGTACGGTGGATAGGCTTTCAATGGAAAAACAGCCTTTCAAAATAATAGTACTTCCTGGTTGGATTTTCCTCAGGTTTTCGCCTGCCATATCAGTTCTGTTATACTCACAGACATTGTTGTAACAGTTTTGGAAACTTTAGAGTGTTTCCTATCCAAATCTACTAATTATATGCATATCCTATCTTCTGGGACTGAGTAGCAGGCAGTTTAATTTGGGCATGCTTTTCATCCAAAATTCCGAATGCTGCCCCCTATCCTAGTGAAGTTAAGGATAAACATAATACTTTATTACGAAACAGTAGCTGCAGGATCACAATACGCTTGAAAACACAACACACAATAAGTCTAGGAAACGACCGCACACAGTAAACAATTCAAGCCTCTGCAAAGGACCACAGAAACACACTTCTTTTAACAGGGACACAATCATGAAATAATAATACACACCTGAGTCCAATAAAAGTCTCTAGGGCGGTCTCTGCCGCACTCTGGTGCCAGGAGTAACCATGACATAGATTGTGTTCGAGGACCTGTGGGCTATACAAGTGTACAAACACGAGATCCTGCTGAAACTGTATGGTTTTATAGTGTAGATAACAATCTAGGCTGCTGAGGGGAGGACGGCTCATCACAATGTCTGGTATGGAGCAAATGGATTGGCATCAAACACATGGAACCAAGGGTTTGATGTATTTGATACCATTCCACTCATTCTTCTCCAGCCCATACCACAAGCCTGTCCTCCCCAGTTAAGGGGTGCCACCAACCTCCTGTGGTAGACAACAATACATAATAGACAAACAACATATTTTAAAAGTGTGTTTTCACAACAAATGATGGGAGGAGTTCACTCACATTACGATAAGAACACAAGGGTCAAAACTGATGTCCTTCGAATGCATTTATCTCAAGAGAAGCTTCTGCCACATACCACAACCTGTTACAGTAAAATCAGGGAGAAAGTAAGGTAGAGATGACATTGTTAGATCGTCACAGCTTGGCTCTGCGATAAGGAGAGAGGTGAAGTAACGGCTGAGGACTGAACTGAAGGCGGAGAGGCCTCGTAAATCCTGTTACAGTGGACCATGTCGACCTACTGTCATTACCATGAATGATCTTCTTCTCTCCTGCCTGCTTGGCACTGAGAGCCTGGAGGTAGTACTTCATCTAACGTTGATATGTGTAATAAACAAAAAATGATGATGTGTGTAATAACTAAAAAATAACAAGACAACAAAATATACTGTGTCTGTAAAATGTATGTCGTTTCAGAACTTTTGGGAAACAGCACAGTTGAAAAATATCTGTCAAATATAAATCAAAAACTGGATGGTCGTCAGAGATAGATGGAAGGGGTTGAGGGTAGGCTGGGACTAAAAACAAAAGATAACCATTGTAAAATATACTGTGTCCGTAAAATGTATACAGTATGTATAAGCTGGAATGAGAAGCCTAAGTGTTGCTGTTCATTAGTTTACTCCAATTAGGGTAGGGGTGATAGGGTTAGGGTAAAATAATAAAATAAAATATATTTAAAATATATAAATATATATATAAATATATATAGTGCATTCGGAAAGTATTCAGACCCCTTGACTTTTTCCATATTTTGTTACGTTTCAGCCTTATTCTAAAATGGATTAAATCGTTGTTTTTTTCTCTCATCAAACTACACACAATATCCCATAATGACAAAGCAAAAACAGGTTTTTCGAACATTTTGCTAATTTATTAGAATTGAAAACAGAAATATCACATTTACATAGGTATTCAGACCCTTTACTCAGTACATTGTTGAAGCGTATTTGGCAGCGGTTGCAGCCTTGAGACTTCTTGGGTATGACGCTACAAGCTTGGCACACCTGTATTTGGGGAGATTCATCCATTCTTCTCTGCAGATCCTTTCAAGCTTTGTCAGGTTGGATGGGGAGCATCACTGCACAGCTATTTTCAGGTCTCTCCAGAGATGTTCGATCAGCTTTAAGTCCGGGCTCTGGCTGGGCCACTCAAGGACATTCAGAGACCTGTCCTAAAGCAGAATTTCATCTAGGATCTCTCTTTGCTCCGTTCATCTTTCCCTCGATCCCAGTCCCTGCCGCTGAAAAACATCCCCATAGCATGATGCTGCCACCACCATGCTTCACTATAGGGATGGTGCAAGGTTTCCTCCATACACTTGGTATTCTGGCCAAAGAGTTCAATCTTGGTTTCATCAGACCAGAGAATCTTGTTTCTCATGGTCTGAGAGTCCTTTAGGTGCCTTTTGGCAAACTCCAAGCGGGCTGTCATGTGCCTTTTACTGAGGAGTGGCGTCCTTCTGGCCACTCTACCATAAAAGCCTGATTGATGAAGTGCTGCAGAGATGATTGTCCTATCTCCACAGAGGAACTCTGGAGCTTTGTCAGAGTGACCATCGGGTTCTTGGTCACCTCCCTTACCAAGGCCCTTCTCCTCCGATTGCTCAGTTTGGCCGGGCTTCGAGCTCTAGGAGGAGTCTTGGTGGTTCCAAACATATTTTTTGGTACCCTTACCCAGATCTGTCTTGACACAGTCCTGTCTCAGAGCTCTACGGACAATTCCTTCGATCTGACATGCACTGTTAACTGTGGGACCTTATATAGACAGGTGTGTGCTTTTCCAAATCATGTCCAATCAATTTAATTTACCACAGGTGGACTCCAATCAAATTGTAGAAACATCTCAAGGATGATCAATGGAAACAGGATGCACCTGAGCTCAGTTTCGAGTCTCATAACCAATAATGCATTTCTGTTTTTGTTTTATTTATACATTTGCAAACATTTCTAAAAAGCTATTGTCTTTATAAGATTTTGTGTGTAGATGGATGAGGGAAAAATCAATTGAATCCATTTTAGAATAAGGCTGTAACGTTAAAAAGAAATGTGGAAAAAGTCAAGGGGTCTGAATACTTTCCGAATGGTCTGTGTAAATATATATATATATATATTTACAACAAAAACAAATATTGCAGACATTTACATTGATGGAAGCCACAATCTATCTGCAATATTAAAGCTAATCGACCCCCCCCCGTCCTGTCCTGTCCCCCAACAACAAAAGAAATGTTGTGTGTTATTGAAGAGATTATCATAGTTTGAATCCCCGAGCTGACAAGGTAAAAATCTGTCGTTCTGCCCCTGAACAAGGCAGTTAACCCACTGTTCCTAGGCCGTCATTGAAATTAAGAATTTGTTCTTAGCTGACTTGCATTGTTAAATATAGGTTAAAAACAATTAAAGTAGGTACAAGCAAATGTTAGAAATGTAAGTAGGAAAACATCTAGAAGCTAGTTATTTAGGCCTGCCCACAAAGTAACTACAAAAAGATGCAGTATATTGTAGCAATAATAAAGTATAGTATATGATGCAATAAAGTCTATTTCCTGAATTGTGTGGTCATTGATGGCCCAAAAAGCAAAATCATGTAGTTTAAAAAAACACAAATTTCATATATTTAAATGCTCAAACGCATAGAAATCATGATTCAGTAGTGATCATTCTTCTCCTCCTCCAGACTGCATATGGATCTTTCTTTTTTGGTTCTCTCTCTCTCTCTATCTCTCTCTCTCTCTCTCTCTATCTCTCTCTCTCTCTCTATCTCTCTTGTCCTTCTCTTTTATTGCTTTGTACAGCAAAGCACCATTACTGATCCCTTCCAAAGCACAAACTAAAAATCTATCCCGTTGTCATTTGCTGCACCGTGCCATCTATCATCGGGGGTGCTTGGCAGCGTCTCGACCAGAGAGGAGGTGCTGGAACAGGAGGCAGAGTCAAGGACTTTCACTCGCAACAAAAAACTTGTCACAATTATTTATGGCTCTTGCTGGGACACATAATAGGACACATCAAACTGCTGTTTTTTCTGTGTGATGAGCGCCCTCACATCGCCGGCTCCCTTGTCGAAGTGGGTCACAGGCATCTCTTGCCTTACACATACAATTTCCAAGACAATGGCGGAGCACTTGGAGAAGTGACAGTGACAAATACTGGAGCCCCCACGGAAAGCTGGGCAGGCTGTTACATGAGTGATTGCGCCAATAATCATGCGGAGTTGTCACGTGTCTGTGGAGTGCCAGGGAGGAGAGAGATGGGCAGCAGGGGTGGCAAGAGAGGAGGGAGGAATGGAGAGATGAAAAGAGAGAGTGTGTTAGAGTTAGTGTGTGTGAATGAGACAGGGAGGAGGAGGGAAGAGGTGGGGGGAGTTGAAGCAGGGAACAGTGGGCCAGGGCCTGGTGGTGTAGAAAGAGAAGTGGTCAACAGGTCCTGGCAAATAATTGTATATTTCCTTATCAACCATCCCTTCCCTTCCCTCAGATGAGTTGCTGCTAAATGACTGTCACTCCAGACGGTGCTGTGATATGTTCTGCTGTAGCAGACCGTAATTGGGAAGGGGTCACTGGTGCCTGTTTCTGTGCGCAACCTTTCTAAAACTCGGGCAGAGGCTCAGATTAAATTACTTCTCTAGTGCCTCGGCCCTTCACCTTAAATGCTGCCACTTGGCTCCAGTTCATGGGAAAGAAGCCCCGTGTTCCCGCTTCAGCGCTTCCCTTCTGCCTCGGCACGGAACCGGGAACTAGGCACCAGGCTACAGGCTGAGGCACAGACCTACCCTGTCTGCCAGGAGCAACTAATGGGAGAGAACATGGGCAGGCTATGGAGGCGGAGGCAGACTAACTAAAACATACATTATCCTCTCGCCTTGAATGAAATGATACTCATTTACAAAGTATTGCAACTTCATATATTAGGCGTGTAGTGTGGCTCAGTTGGTAGAGCATGGTGCTTGCAACACCAGCGTTGTGGTTTCAATCCCCACTGGAGACCAGTGTGAAAAAGTGCAATTATGTATGCACTCACTTCTGCAAGTTGATCTGGATAATAGTGTCTGCTAATAGACACAAATATAGTGTAACATACTGCTCTAAAACCTAATTGTGGTTTGTGCTTTAATAACACAGTTTTTTTTTACAGCAATGGATGTGCAAACGCACTAAAATGTATTGTGTTAAAATCTCTCATCATTCAGAGATGTTTATTGATTTTAAAAAAAAGTTATTTTCTTCTCCCACTCCTCATCATGGTTCAGCCTATTGTTCGTAAATACAGTATTGCACCGAAGACTTCAATCTGAAATCATCTTGCTGTCAACAACACACCATCCTCGCCCCATCACCGCATAAAGAATGGCACATTGACCTGACACAGCAATGTGTGGAGGGAGGCAGCTACTCAGTGCTCTGTTAGATATGATATAATGAGGCTGCGACGCTGAGAGACTGACAGAAGAAAAAACACCGTCCAATTGTTCTCCAAACATTGGTGGAACGTCTAAATAAAAATGTCACATTTTGACTCGCTATCATGCAAATTAATGGCAACTCTGGTTGTAAAATAGACATTATGTGAAATCAAATCATCTCCAAAGACATAAAAATGCTCTGATCAAGTGTTTATTTTTCCCTTTGAGTGTGCTCAACAGCCAGACTACCTCCTCAATTACTTTGGGTGTCAGCAGACAGCTATCTGCAACCAGGGCATGTTTTCTCACGTAATGACAACTGATAGCTGGAGTCAGTCAGGTTATGCCTTTCAATTTGTGTGTGTGGCAATAACAACAATTACAGCACACACATGTCTTCATCATTATGAGGTTTGTTTATATATAAACTCTCTTGTCTGTTCTACGACACAGTATACTAGTTTTTCTCTCACACGTTCCCTCGAACATATGAACCACTTGAGGTACAGTAGAACACAGATATGCACACGTAGAGAGACATACTGACCGTCGGTTGTTTCTTACAAGGCACTGTTAAGGTTTGGCTTTGCAGTGAACCAGGCAACGTTCTTTATGATCACATGATCATTTTTAGCCAACCATCGAATCATGCAGCAATGTGAATACAGACACATTCTGGCAACAATGCTACACTAGACTAGGGGCCATAGTACATTCACACTTCACATTTTCACTGCCTGGCATGGTGCCCTGAGACCCAGCTTTCATACAGAGGATTGACTTGGGCACACATGACAGACCTGGCAGAAATGACTGTCTCCGTGGTCAAGGCCTAGTGGCCTAGCGACATATGTCCTTGTATACCCAACGTATGTCCTCATAATACACAGGCCTACATTGTACTCCCGGAGGATCTAAACGATGCTATGATGAAGCTGGAGAAGTGATCAGCCATTGAGATGGTTCGATACAGATTACAAAGAAATTGACAACACAGGGCCAGCCATTGAATATCATTGACACAACCAAATGGAACAACCAAATGATTGGTGCTCCAGCAATTGGATAAGGTCCGATGGTAGCAAGGCAATAATCTTGAACATTTACAGTGTCCAAAATATGTATATATTCAAGTCCAAGTCTGGAATTAGAGATTATTATAGGGCAGCTAAATACACTCAGAGGTCAGGGTAGTGAAGGGTTTTAGCCGATTCAGTCCACATCTCGACTAATTCTTCAGACATGTTGTAAAGGAAGGCTTGTATTACACTGGCATCCATGGTGTGTCTGGTTCTGTCAGCTCCATGAATGTGTAGCCAAAGCTGTACTCAGCAGTGACACCGAGTGACGCCTCTTCAAAAGCAGGCGGAGAGAGGAGAGAGAAGGGAGAGAGGGAAAGAGAGAGAGAGAGAAAGAGGGAAAGAGAGGAAAGAGAGAGAGGGGGGGAGTAAGGAGAGAGAGAAAGAGAGAGAGAGACAGAGAGAGAGAGAGAGAGATAGAGAGAGACAGAAACAGAGACAGAGAGCGGATCCATGATAAATCATGTCCCATGTGAGAGCAGTGTGTTAAATAGGACTTGGACACTGCAGCATGATAATTTTCTATAACAGCAGTTTATAAGTATCTGACAGCCAGAGCCGTATGCTGACTCTGCAGTCTGTTACAAAATGGCAGGCGTGCCCTTTTATCTCGGCACATGTTTCACGGCAATTGGACAATCAGCCACTGCAGTGAAAATCCATAGTATTGATCCGGCCCTGTATCTTCTCTATAATTCTCCAGCAGGAAATCCCTGATGACAAATTATATCTGCACCAGTTTTTGATTGGTGCTTTGATGTAAACGATCTCCAAGGGCAGTGGGCAGACAGACACAGGAACAGGTACTGGCTGGGGGTTTATTAACTGAGTCTAGCCCCCGTCTGATCACACAATCCTATTCTCTTCTCACACCTGCACGAGGCTGTCAGATGAGGGGTCTAGTCAAACCTGCTTCAGCAAAGTTTACAGCCAACAAGGCAGCGACACAAACACACACACAGCCCACCAAGCTGCATAGGCAGGCAGAAATGCAGGTGTACCTAACTGTGCTGGACGGAGAGCTGGCTTGGCTGTGAAGGTGACTGTCTACATATTGCGTCTGGAACACACTCGTACGCTCTACAGCTAATAAATCACGCATCAGATTTCAAACTTTTTCCGTTTATTTCTAGATCAGTGGCAAAGTCATTTCCGTATTTCATTACAGTTTACTACAAATGTATTGCTCTTTTCACAAGACTACCCTGAGCCAGTCGCTGCTTTTTATTATACCTTTATAAATTGTGCCGCAGTGTTGAGTTTCACTTTACTGTCAGCGCAGGCGGTCCTTTCTTTTTGCAGTAGAAGTGCCAATGGCGATGCCGACATTTCACCTACAAGTGCCATTACGTTCCTACCATCTCCTTCTATCTGCGGGCTCGAAATATTTCTAAGAAGTACACACCACTGACTTCAGGGTTCATAGGTCACGATGAGCCTTGTGTTATACAGTGCTATATTTCCTCGGCTGATAGCCCGTCACAGTAGCAGCGAGAGAGAGAGAGCATATCACATCAAAGGGCCTTTTAATCCTGCATGGGGCACTTAGCAGGCATCAAAATTGGCGCGGAAGAACTTTCGCCGAATCCTGTGTCATACATTCAAAGACCAGAAAGAACCCTCCTTTGTCGGAGAGTCAGGGAGGGATAATGTCGGCCGTAATCCAGCATCTGACAAGGAGGAGGGGGAGAGTACACATTCACAGAGGAGGCATATGCTCAAGTCCCAAATGGCACCCTATTCACTATATAGTGCAATACTTTTGACCTGAGCTCTATGGGCCCTGGTCAAAAGTAGTGCACTAAATAGGGAATAGGGTGTCATTTTGGATGCTGCCATGTTCTCCCTTCCCTTTACTTATTTTCCCTTCACAGAGAGCAGACCAGAAAGACATGAACTACAGCAAAGCAGCCTTTTAGCAGCCAGTCAGGGGAAGGTAATCTTTCCCCTCGCAGCACAATGTGGGAGATTACACGGGGAACATGTCAGTCTGCACTGGATTTGCTCGACACCAGATCTCTTGTCCCTATCGATTCGCAGGCTGCTCATTCATGTTTTCACACGAGGCTCACAGCAGAGATGTTGGGCCAAAAGTATATGGTTGGGGAGGCAACCATTCTCCTCTCTTTTTCCACTCTGGAGCCCTCTCTTTGTGTGTGTGTGTGTGTGTGTGTGTGTGTGTGTGTGTGTGTGTGTGTGTGTGTGTGTGTGTGTGTGTGTGTGTGTGTGCGTGTGTGCGTGTGCGTGCGTGTGCGTGTGCGTGTGCGTGCGCGTGCCTGCCTGCCTGCCTGCCTGCCTGCCTGCCTGCCTGCCTGCCTGCCTGCCTGCCTGCCTGCCTGCCTGCCTGCTTGTTTGTGCCTGTGTGAGTGCTGTGTGCATTTCTACATGATAGTAACTGTGTCAATGCAACACCTGCTCCCGGGGAAATGCGTTTTGTAATCACAGGACAAGTTAACCTCGACACCACACACTGCAGATGTTGTAGTCCCAGGTGTCCCTCTGTCACTGTTCATTTTGTTTTGCACATCCACAATCAGGACTCTCATTTCAAGGCTCTCGTTTTCCCCAAAGCTTCCCGTTTATATTAATCAATTATTGTATTGCGCATCTACTACACAAACAAAGGTGAGTGATAGTTTAGAATCACTAACGGACCCAATTGGTTTCGCTATCATAGACAACTATCATAAACGTACATTCTCTTTTGTCTGTGGTGTTTTAGACGTCTGATTCTTGTAAGTTTGTTTATTGTTTGATGATGGTGCGTCACTGCAGCAATTTAAACCCGGTGGTAAGGAACTTCGTTGTTGTTGAGAAACAAAGCTCAGGGAAGCATGGATCTTTGGTTTATTGAACACATCTGTGCCAAAAAAACACCCACATAATGTTGACAGCTAGCAAAGCATCTCATGACATGGTTGCACAAGTGTTGCCGGTAAACTGCTCTTTCTTTCCATAATGAATCTATTACAGTGTTCTGAAGAAAAACATGTTCACATAACTTTTTTTTGTGCCATATGTGCGACATTATTCAAAGGGTTCATGTTGTAACTTCCTGTTTTGGCGTATAAATCAATGTTGACTGATGCCTCATAACCAATTGAAATGGTTATTGTCAGCCCCCTGAAACAAAGTTCTGTTGTTCTTCTGTTTTCCTTGAACTTTACCGTGTTTTAAGAAAGAAAGCCCTAAAGCATCTAATGCATCCTGGACTTGAATGATAAATGACCTATATCATGGTACATGCAGCTGGTCAGATTAAAAACCAATGCGGTGGACAGTGACAGGAATCCTGTGGACTCACAATGCTCAGTTTAGGGAGAAAGCTAGAAGCAAAAAAAGAACTCCTCACTTGACCGGTTTTCGGTGATCAATATGCTAACTTGTGGAATGCTAAAATTGAGGCGGACGCTTGACAAAGATGGATAGATTTGCACCGTCCGTGAAATGTCACTGATTCAGTGGAGGATGTCACCTCAGGATCGCTCGGCTGGGTGATAAGCCTGACACATCAGCTTGGGGTGGATGGTAGTGGTGGCAGGGAGCCACACTCTCTCTCTCGCTCTCTCTCTCTCTCTCTCTGTCGACCGATCTGTTTGTCTCTCTCTCTCCCTCTCTATCTCTCTTTCTCTCTCTCTCTGTCGACCAACCTGTGTATCTCTCTCGCTCACCATCTCTCTCGATCTGTCTCGGTCTGTCTCTCTCTCTGACTCTCTGCATCCCTCTCTGTCTCTCGCCCCCCCCTTCTCTCTCTCTCTCTTCCTGTCACGGCAGATGGATGACAGCGACCACCACCGCAGCCAGCCCCTGTGGGACCTGCAGGTAAAAAATAAAACACAATTAAAAAATGGATGAGTTGCAATCTGTTGGAAAGTCAATGCAGGGTTTCAGGTGGTTGCTAACTGACAGTGGTCTTGAAAAAAAATCTTAAATGTTTAGGGACTTTAAAAAAAAAAAATTAACTGCAAATTAAATTAAAGGAGAATAGACGTTCTGCACATTAACATTACATGATCTATTCGAACATATTCTGATTGACATACATCACTTTAGCTTAAAACTCATCAGGGCTGAAACTCAATGCCCATTTCTCAGATGATGGGAGAACAAAGCTCAGTCATTTTTCATGGATAATGTAATTGTCACGCGACTGTAGCCTTAATGAGGCCAATAAGGCCTACATTTTAGTGTCTCCCTGAATTTGACCCTTTATGATGCCATTTCCTGGTGCTTGGTAATGCCCTCAGGCTGCAGCACTCAGACCATATTCTCTATTTGTCAGAGATCAAAGATCCAGGGAGATCTAACGGCTAGAACCACAGAGAGCCTTGTCTCAATGTGTTAGGCCTAGCACTGGGTTGGAGAGGAGAGACCTGGGGATTGGTAGGGTGAGAGGTTTCGATTTACTCTTTACCTCAGCACTCTGTCAGGGAGGCTATGCTCGGGGGAGACGGGACGAGTTTGTGTGGTCATAGCAGGAGAGTCACACAGGGAGGGAAGCTTAGCTAGCTAGCTAGCTAGCGCTAGACTTCCACTTGGATATGACCCACAGCCTGACCTGCTGTTTAAAGGCATGAATCTCCCACCTGGTTCCCTCCTGATTTCTTTCTTTGTCAACAGACTTGGTACTGTAAAACCACAACTATACAGAATGCTTTTCTCTCTGTGTGTAGGCCACTTTAGGGACTATAGAACGGTGTATGATGTCTTGCTGATGTTGTCTTTTGTTATTCTCTGGTCCCTCCTTCCCTTTCCTCACCTCTGGGAGCGACGGGTTATATCTCAAGCTGAATGAATGCCACCGTCTTTGATTCCAATCCTGTTGGATTGCAAAGGATAAACACTGAAGGCGTGACAGAAGACAAATCACCTGGATACTCACAGGTTCCTGTGTAACTAATAGCACAGGTCACCGTCTGTGGCTTTATTTATAATAATCCGCCCAATGAAATATGATGGTGGGTGAGATGGAGATGCAAAACTTTCTCATGTTTTTTTTGTTGGCAGGAAGCAGTAAACCCTCAGAGCTCGGACAGCAGAATGATGAAATGCTGAGGCTAAGAGGTAAACTATTAATAGACTCCAGCACCTGAAACTGTCATACTGTTCTAAGGCCCTGTGTCCACATCAGTAATACCAGCTTCGGTACTGCAGTGGCGGTCGTTGCCGTTTAAGATGAGAGAGGATGATATTTCTTTTTGTGAGCTTGGCCTTATTTCTTTCAGAATATTGGATGACTGTCATTCATATTCCATTCACCCAGTTCAATGTAAGACCTGTAGGTTTAGGCTACTACATGATACTTGAATTTTCCCTTTACCCATCATGAGGTTGGAAAGGAAAGGGTGGATACTTAGTCAGTTGTATAACTGAATGCCTTCAACTGAAATGTGTCTTCGCATTTAACCCAAGCCCTCTGAATCAGAGAGGTGCAGGGGGCTGCCTTAATCGACATCCACGTCTTTGGTGCCCGGGGAACAGTGGGTTAACTGCCTTGCTCAGGGACAGAACAACAGATTTTTTTCAACCTTTTGGTTACTGGCACAACGCTCTAACCACTAGGCTATCTGCCGCCTCAACCTAGTCAAGTTTACAACGTAAGTGCACAGAGGTTGAGAGAAAGATTTCAGGTGACAGACAGACAGTGACACACCGCCTTCCACACTCTTGCCTGCACCTAGCTGATCTAGGGTGTAATCATTAGTCCAACAGTTGCAAACGAGAGTGTCTATTGGACAAATGCAGGTATGTTTATCCCCATTTAGTTTTGTTTGCTTCCATTTAAGAAATGTTTTTCAACAGAATCAGCAGACTGAATATACCCCTGGTCACACGTAAACACAGTTCACTTTCATAGCAGACACGTTGTATTTCTTCTTGCATCTACGTGCTGTCCTCCTCTCACCTTTTCCCTTCGCTTGTAGATTTCAATGCACAACACATCAGCTGTCTGTGACCAGGCACAAAAAAACTTTCCAAGCCAAACCATATCATAACTGCTACACACAGCCTTCATTGCTGTCACCATATTAGCTAAAGTAACGTCATAGTCAACATAGCTAATAGAACTAGCATGTTAGTAAACCTGCTACAATCACGCAGTACAGTCAGTAAGCAGTTTAGCAGTTACACCACCACCTAGTGGCAATAAATTAGTAAAACCAAAAGCTTACCTTCACTTGGAAGAGTTCCAGTGTTGGATAATCATAGCCAGCTAGCATCCCTCTGTTTGAGCTCTCTGTTTTTAATTATTTACCTTTATTTAACTAGGCAAGTCAGTTATGAACACATTCTTATTTTCAATGGCCTAGGAACAGTGGGTTAACTGCCTGTTCGGGGGCAAAACGACAGATTTGGCAGGGTTTGAGCCAGAGTGTTTGAGTAGGCTAAACTAGCTAGTTGCATTTACTAGCTAAGTAAGTGAAAGTGAAAAAAAAAATCTCTCTCTTTTTTTTTCAAAACTGTAAAAGTATTGTCTTTCTCTAAGTCAATTATGCAGTACAGTGCTAGCTAGCTGTAGCTTATGCTTTCAGTACTAGATTCATTCTCTGATCCTTTGATTGGGTAGACAACATGTCAGTTCATACTTCAAGAGTTCTGATAGGTTGGAGGACATCCTCCGGATGTTGTCATAATTACTGTCTAAGTCTATGGAAGGGGGTGAGAACCATAAGCCTCCTAGGTTTTGTAATGAAGTCAATGTACTCAAAGGAGAACGGAAGCTAGATGTCCTCCGGCTACACCATGGTGCTATCCTACAGAGTTCTGGTGAGGCTACTGTAGACCTTCATTGCAAAACAATGTGTTTTAATCAATTATTTGGTGACGTGAATATATTTAGTATTGTTGTATATATTTTTTTAAATATTTAACTATTTTTATGAAATTCACTGAAGGAGGAACCTGCCCCTCTGTACTGTATGTGAGACCTGTGAAATGCTAGTGAACGGGTTAATATAACGGCTAGTCTGGGTGAAGGTTTTCATGTATCACTTACAGCATCATGCAAGTGTTGCTCATTCTATTGAGGATTAGGATGACTATGTTGCATGAAGTGATCTAGACATCTTTAAATAGCCCTTTAATAATATGTTCCGGTATTATGAAAGAATATGTATCAAATATGCCTACATATTGGGGATCATGAATAAAATGATAATTCTAAACATGTTGAGCATGTAAAATCAGCCAGCATTAAAGTTATGTCAAAAGTCACTACCGTGCCTGTAGCTACTAACACTTGCACAAATGATCATTTATTACCCCACACTATTTTAAGTGGGAAACTGGCAGCCTCTCTTTGTCAAATCTAACTAGGGAATAGCTTTCAGGTGCTTATACCACCATAACTCATTTTCCTGACCTTTGGAGTGGGAATTAGGGCACTTTTATCCTTGCTCAGGTGCATGTGGAAGACCATTAGCATTTTGTTAAAAACATTAAAAAGTAGAAAGATACTCAGGGGTAGTCTTAGTAATAGACCTGCAGAGCTTTATAACTATGGTATTATAGTAGGTAGATGAATATATAACCTAACACTGATAGTGTTGTTCGTAACTGGTTATAGGTGCCTGACAGATAAATACTCAACACAACAAGCTATAGTAGCAACAAGCTATGGTAGCAACAAGCTATAGTAGCAATAGCTATAGTAGCAACAAGCTACTATTGGGCCTTCAGAAAGTATTCATTCATTTGGACTTATTCCACATGTTGTTGTGTTACAGCGCGTGTCAAACTCATTCCACGGACGGCCGAGTGTCTACGGGTTTTTGCTCCTCCCTTGTATCTGATTGATGAATTAAGGTCACTAATTAGTAAAGAGCTCCCCTCACCTGGTTGTCTAGGTCTTAATTGAAAGGAAAAAACAAAAACGTCTGACACTCTCCATGGAATGAGTTTGGAATCATGTAGTAACCAAAAAGGTTTTAAACAAATCAAAATATATTTTAGATTTTAGATACTTCAAAGTAACCACCCTTTGCCTTGATGACAGCTTTGCACACTCTTGGTATTCTCTCAACCAGCTTCACCTGGAATACTTTTCCAACAGTCTTGAAGGAGTTCCCACAAATGCTGAGCACTTGCTGGCTGCTTTTCCTTCACTCTGCTGTCCAAATCATCTCAATTTGGTTGAGGTCAAGTGATTGTGGAGGCCAGGTCATTTGATGCAACACTCCATCACTCTCCTTCTTGGTCAAATAGCCCTTACTCCTCCAACTGGAGGTGCGTTGGGTCATTGTCCTGTTGAAAAACAAATTAACCCTCTGTTCACCTACTCTGCATCTCACAAAGACATGGCAGTTGGAACCAAAAATCTCAAATTTGGACTCATCAGATCAAAGAAAAGATTTCTACCGGTCTAAAGTTCATTGCTCGTTTTTCTTGGCCCAAGCTAGTCTGTTATTATCATTAGTGTCCTTTAGGAGTGGTTTCTTACGAGGAATTTGACCATAAAGGCCTGATTCACACAGTTTCATCTGAACAGTTGATGTTGAGATGTGTATGTTACTTGAACTCTGTGAAGCATTTATTTGGGCTGCAAATTTTGAGGATGGTAACTCGAATGAACTTAACCTCTGCAGCAGAGGTAACTCTAGGTCTTCCTTTCCTTCCTCATGAGAGCCAGTTTCATCATTGCGCTTGATGGCTTTTGCGGCTGCACGTGAAGAAACTTTAAAGTTCTTGATAATTTCCAGATTTGACTGACCTTCATGTCTTAAAGTAGTGATGGACTGTCATTTCTCTTTGCTTATTTGAGCTGTTCTTGCCATAATATGGACTTGGTCTTTTACCAAATCAAATTGTATTTGTCACATGCACTGAATACAACAGGTGTATGTATACCTTACAGTAAAATGATTACTTACAAGCCCTTAACCAACAATGCAGTTTTAAGAAAATACCACAAAAAAATGTAAAGATAAGAATAACAAATAATTAAAGAGCAGCAGTAAATAACAATAGCGGGGGCCACCAGTGTCGAGGTAATTGAGGTAATATGTATATGTAGGGAAATAGGGATATCTTCTGTATACCACCCCTACCTTGTCACAACACAACTGATTGGCTCAACTGCATTAAGAAGGAAAGAAATTCCACCAATGAACGTTTAACAAGGCACACCTGTTAATTGAAATGCATTCCAGGTGACTAACTCATGAAGCTGGTTGAGAGAATGCCAAGATTGTGCAAAGCTGTCACCAAGGCAAAAGGTGGCTACTTTGAAGAATCTAAAATCTAAAATATATTTTGATTTGTTTAACACTTTTTTGGTTACTACATGATTCCATGTGTTATTTCATAGTTTTTCATTGTCTTCACTACTTTCTACAATGTATAAAATAGTAAAAATAAAGAAAAACCCTTGAATGAGTAGCGGTGTCCAAACTTTTGACTGGTACTCTAAGTATTCACACCCCTAAGTCAATACATGTTAGAATCACCTTTGGCAGAGATTACAGCGTTGATTTTTTTCTGGGTAAGTCTCTAAGAGCTTTGCACACCTGATTCTACAATATTAATTATTATTTTATTATTTTTATTTGATTAATTATCTTCAAGCTCTGTCAAAATTGTTGTTGATCATTGCTAGACAGCCATTTTCAAGTCTTCCCATAGATGTTCATGCCAATTTAAGTCAAAACTGTAACTAGGCCACTCAGGAACATTCAATGTCATCTTGGTAAGAAACTATTTGGCCTTGTGTTTTAGGTTATTGCCCTTCTCAAAGGTGAATTTGTCTCCCAGGGTCTGTTGGAAAGAGGACTGAACCAAGTTTTCCTCTAGGATTTTGCCTGTGCTTAACACTATTCCATTTATTTTCATCAACTAAAATAACTCCCTAGTCCTTGCCGATGACAAACATACCCATAATATGATGCAGCCTCCATCATGCTTGAAATTATGAAGAGTTGTTCTCAGTGATGTGTTGTATTTACCCCAAAAATAACAAGTTGTATTCAGGACATAAAGTTAATTTCTTGGCCAAATGTTTTGCAGTTTTACTTTAGTGACTTATTGCTAACAGCAATGTAGGCCAGTGACACAATATCTACATTGAATACAATTTAAATTCAGGCTGTAACACAACAAATGTGAAAAAAAGTCAAGAGGTGTGAATACTTTCTGAAGCCACTGTATGCCTCAACGTGCTAGAAACGTCTTTTCATACTGTACTCGCTCACTTGAATTTTGTATTTGTCATTGTTATGCTCCAATTCAACATGCCTCTTCCTTTAGGGAAATTACTTAGCCCGCCACCTAATCCTGGTTATAGTGGATGGATGCATTTTCATGATACCAATACAAATTAAACCCAGGACTGAGGTTGCTGGAAAAGAGAGCCACTATCCTAGTTTTTTTTTTACCTCTAAATAATGCACTGATCAAACAAACAAAACACAAATACCTGCAGTAAATTAATCCCACAAAATTAAATAACTTTATCTTGCAGCTCAAATGAAACAACGCCGTAATATAAGTGTGTGGGTGAACACAACAACAGCAACAAACAACAACGTGCCAGGGGGACGAGGGTATTACAGAGGGAAACGCCATTTCATTTCAGACTGGGTTATTGCTTTCCAATTTTATTCTACCGTCTATACATTTTAGACCATTTGAAACATCTTCATGGCTTCCAGCAATTTCATGCATTGAAATGATCAAGTGCGCTGTGAAATATATCGTTGTTGAATACAGTGGCTGAATGTTTAATACTTAGTAGTGGATATGACTTTCATGATCACTCTCATGCGATATTCAGTGGCCCTTTTATTTGGCTCCAATTTATAATACCTCATTACGGGATTTGTCAGATCCTCTGTTCCCTTGTCATTTGAAATTACAATACGATTGTTCTGAGCAGACATGTATGTTAGCTTGTGAATTCTGAATGGGCCAAGAGATTTTCCAAAATAATCCACAATCTCGACTCTAGGCTGGTGTGCTGTGATGTCACAGAGTCTGACAAAGAAAATGATCCACAAGAACACAAAGCACTTTGTGTTCTCGGACAATCCGTTTAGCGTTACCACTTCCACTGTGATCGGTACCTTTGATCTAACATTGAAAAGGGAATCTGTAGGAAAATATTATCCATATCTGCATTACTTATTCATTTGTAGTTTCATACCCATCCAGGGCACTAAGGCACGTCACCAACAATGTCCTCCGAAAGCGAACGGCTTTATCCAACAGTATATTGAGTTACATGTTCCCCTATTTTACGGGAAAAACAGGTCTTGGAGATAACAAGAAAGGTGATATTTACAGTGCCCTCCAGACAGCAGCCGTGTGATGTGCCTGTCCTGCCAAATCACAGCTCAGGTACTGTAGCTGGGTGGAGGAGGAGCGGAATGGAGGTATGAAGAGACACAAAGAGAAGATTACTGGACGATTTTGTATCTAGAGGATCCACTTCAGATGATTATATTTTTTTTCAACGATATTTGAACATGATCTTTTTGGAGTTTTGCATTGGATAAACCAGGGACTTTTGATGGGCATCTGTGATGTCTTTGTTCAACATGTTTTCTCTTTTTGATTCTAATGATCTCTGATACTGTGACCTCCATTGCCACTTGATGGACACACAAGAACGTCATGCCTATTTACTCCATTTACTCCACGTATGTCTCCACGTATGTGATTTAGAAACAGGTGCACATGAAACAATCTGAACACCTGTTTAAATAACCCAAACAGCGTCATTCATCCAGTCTCGAGAGCACAAAAGAACTTCTCTCACATACAGCAAAACCCATTGTTCTAATAAGACAGATTTGCAGAACAGACATATTATCCCTGATATGCCTAGTGATGCTATAGCATCTATGCAACTAGACTTTCTTCTTTATTAGATATTTCTGGTGTATTTTATTTTTGTGCTGCAGACTTCTGCTCCACTGTGAATGAAGAAGGGTAGAGGATGAGTATGTAAGGCGGTGGGGATGGGGTTGGTTGGCGAGGCTGTACATGTGCTACGTCCCAAATGGCACGCTATTCCCTTTATAGTGCACTACTTTTCAAAAGTGTGGTGCGCTAGTTGTGCACCATATAGGGAATAGGAATGCCATTTGGGATGTAGCCCCTGTTAGGCCCTCTGCTGTCTTAAAAGGATGGTCCCCGAGGATTGATGTAGCCAGACCCAGAGAGGCCTGGTTTGTCAACCTTGTCTAAGGGACTTATTATGAAGAGAACACTAATGAGAGACCATTTCCATTGCTCTGTTTATTTTCAGAGATGCATTGAGCGGGGCTGGGGCTATACGCACGCATGGCTCGCTGAGCGCACGTTGCATCACGTTCATTATCAGGCCTGGGTGGGCTACTGATACTCCACACACAACACACAAACCACTTATAATTGCATTTTATTGTTCAACGGTACTTTTTTTTAATGCTCTTCTAACAGAATGGTGAATGTCTGTCTGCCGGACCTCCGCGACCGTAAGATATCTATGAATTCTAATTTAGAATCCTCTTATTGATTGTTGCAAATGCACTCACATTCTTCAGAGCGCATTGTCAATCAAAGGAGAAGGTAAATCAGTGAATAAAGGCTCAATTAACATTTTTTGATATAGATGCACACACAGTGGACACCACTAATGTCTAATTTATGAGTATAGCGATTCTTCTCATCATCAAACAGTAAGCTGGCAGAGATACTGAGATAGGCACCATTTCCTTTTCAAGCCCAATGAGTCCCTCCATGTTCATTTATTTACTGAGGCAGCAAGCTGTTTTGAAATGGTCTCTATGGCATCACTCTCTGGATTGGATTGAAACCACTATATTTCATTGCACAGAAAATAGCTATTGAATTTGGGGATGAATAATTGGAAGCCATGTCTAATATCACCGAACGGTGGATGAGGTAGAGTTATGGTTTTGTGTCACACTCAAATCAATGACATTTTGAAGCAGAGTACTATAGCACAAATGGTACGGGTATTGTGGGTTATTGAATGGGACATTGCTCTCCATTGCACATACGCCATATCAACAAGGAGTTGGAATGCAATTTGGAAGGATGCATTTAACTTTGATTTGATGGGAGGTTGTGAAGGAAATAGAAAAATCAGCATTTTACATAGAATACACAACCACTCAGTTTCAACAGATCTACATTGAATGTACAAAACATTAAGAACACATTCCTAATATTGAGTTGCAACCCCCTCCCAGCATTGCAGTACTTGACACAAACCGGTGCTCTTGGCACCTACTACCATACCCCGTTCAAAGGCACTTAAATATTTTGTCTTGTCCATTCACCCTCAATGTAACACATACACAATCCATGTCTCAATTGTCTCAAGGATTAAAAATCCTTCTGTAACCTGTCTGCTCCCCTTCATCTACACTGATAGACGTGGATTTAACAAGTGACATCAATAAGGGATCACAGCTTTCACCTGGATTCACCTGGTCAATCGATGTCATGGAAAGAGCAGGTGTTCTTAATGTTTTGTATACTCAGTGTGGTTGTTACAGTATGAACATTCCAATCTGAGATATAAAGATATCAGAGGAGGCTGGTGGGAGGAGCTATAAGAGGGCAGGCTCATTGTAAGGGCTGGAATGGAATAAATGGACCAGTATCAAACACATTAAACATATGGAAACCAGGTTTGACTACGTTTATTCCACTTCAGCCATTATAATGAGCCTGTCCTCCTATAGCTCCTCCCACCAGCTTCCACTGGAACATATGTAGGGTGAATTTGGAATAAGTGGGACACTATTTGCATTTCCGTTTCCTCTAACATATTTCGACATCTATCCAACATATTAGTCCAACACATGATACATTTCTGAAATCCTCAAGATGTTTCCTAATCACACACAAAAAAAAAATGTTGATATCATATCCACAGGAATCATGACACATTTGTGTACACTGAGCCAGAACCATATTTTCTGTTTTGTGTGATTAGGAAATCTGATGATTTCAGAAATGGATCGTGTTAGACTAATGTTGGATAGATATCTGAAGAGGTTACAGAAGACGGAAATGCAAAAAGTGGCCCCCTTTTTCTGAATTCACTCAAATAACAGTACTAATAACAGTACTAATAACAGTACTACAAGAAAAAAATAAACAGGATATAGTACTACAGGAAGCAGAGCCCTGCCTAACCTAAGTTCAAATGGTCCCTATCGTAAACGGGATCGCTTTCCTCCATGATCTACTCCATGCTCTCCTACTAGCAGGACAACTAAATAAATAACTGAATTACAAAAATGAACATAATTTTGGAAATTTTGTGTATTTTGATACACCCGTACATAGTATGCACATTTAAATCGCAATTTGGCACAGTGTATTACTTATGACAGTTTATAACATTAACATCAAAACAGGAAAAAAAGCTATGTCACTGATCTTACCATGTGTTTCACGAGGTGAGCTTCCTGTTTGAATCTAGCTCTGCCCCCCCTCTATGACGTCACACCAATGAAGCGATGTGATTTTGATCACGTGGTTTCTCTGTGAGGGTTTAGTAACAGTAGTTTAGATTGTCTCTTGTCAGATCAAGAAATAAACGAGTCAGGATTAAACTGTCAGAGTTTATGATGTTCCACCCTATCCAAATTCACCCTACTAGAACGAAGAGGCAACTACAACTATCTTTTTATTGTTGTTGTTGAGATGCGCACGGTACTTAATCCAGGATTAGCATATGTGATCTAAGGGACAAGTTACATGTTGAATTAGTTATGGTTCTTTTCTTAAGGGATGCTTAAACTATGCATGATAAAAAACCAACATTAAGTATGAAAAAAATGTATAGTAGCCTTTGGACTATAAAGAAAAATCTTTACTGCAGAGCGGTTTCAATAGCTCTTCCTGTCTATTCAGGGTATTTTTTGTTGAGGGTTATGGCTGCACTGACTTTGTCCTTTTCCTTGCCCCTCCCTTCAACCAATGATCGTTTTGTGAACCCGTTAGCCTGTCATTCGTTTAGAGACTGAAAACGACCCTGTGTCTCTGCAGAAGACTAATTTCTCTCCTCCCTTACCCTCCCTCCCTCCATCTCTCTCTCACTCCTTCTCCAGGCGACTGGCCATACTGATGACCACACACACACACGCACACGCACACACACACACACACACACACACACACACACACACACACTTTGATGGCTCCTCTGGTTTGCTGGTGTAATGCGCTTTGTTGTGTGAAGGTATCAATCAGAGGGGAGCAGATTATTAGAGTGTCTGAAAGAGATCAAACAATGTTTGCCGTCTGCACCCACACATGGCTGATTTACAGGCAGGCTGATAAAGTACTGCAGCTCTCTGTCAGTGGCTAGATGACGGCTCGCCGCGCTCTTACGATAAATTATTGCAGAGGCCCGCTGTAATGTCTCTCCACGTAGCAACCGTCGCTCGGTCAGGATGCAGGGGAGGGAGCCCGGCCCTCTCCTTGCCTGTCGTAATGGTGCTGTGTCCGGGGTCAGCAGTTACTGTATCGTAAGGTGGGTAGGTGATATATATCCGATCATCCACATTTTTTCACTTCATCAGATATTGGAGGTGATTCTTAAAAACACTCATATATGTCCGTGGGAGGGCTGAATGAACATGGGGAGGCAGTTACGACTCTAGAAAATATTACGACATAGATTTATTGATTTATTTTCAAAACAAGATGGGGTCATAGTGAGTCAAGAAGCTGAGCCAGTATAAGAGAACACAGTTAATTGTGGTTGTCTGACAGGCTTCAGCCTTAGCTTCCTCTGTCAATGTTCATTTAAATATTTCACATTTTACTTCCTGACCTATGGTAAGTGAATGGACTACAGTAGTTCACCTTTATGTAACTGTCCTTTACGTCCAAAATCGAATTGATGTCCACGTTACGACTTCATAATACAAGGCTCTCTGCATATCATGCATGATGCCTTTAGAGACTAAGGTAAAGATAGTCACCACCTGGAAGTGGGTTTCACTCACCGATAAACCATCAGTAGTTCATGTGGTGCTTCAGTTCCTGGCCTTTTATTTACTTAAGATGCTAGTTTTCTGGACACAGAGCAAGGTCAAAGAAAGTGACGTTAGCTCTTTCAAATGGGGGAAGACACTGAACTGTAAAAAAAAAAAAGGAAAAAAAAGTTACTTAAGATGCTAAAAGATAGATGCTGTCAATTGAGAGTGATGAATTTTTAACTCCTGTTTTATCCATTAGAGCTTTTTGACAGGAAAGAAAAAATAAAAGAGGCGAAATGACAAACAAAAACCCAGAGTATGTTCGCAAAGAGGGTCTGAGGGGTGGTAGAAAGCGAAGTTCACAGTCTAAGCATGGCTTTAGCACTCCACTGCTCTCCACTGCCAATTGGCCATTTTAGTTCTGTATGTCTTCAAAATGTCCCCCTGGCTGTCTCCTGCCCCCTCCCCACGGTGTTATCTCGCTCTGAGCAGTGCCATCCCTCTATTGTAATACAGCCGCTACCCAGCAGCCCTTGGAATGACCTTTCTTTAATTAACTGCATCTTGATGAGCAGATCTACATAGAATGTGAAGGTTAATTAATGAAGTATCACTGCTTAGTCTTAAAACCATCACCTAGCGGATGACAGCCAGCCCACCACTCTAAATTTTACCCCCGATCTCATTAGCAATGGTAGTCCGACGATGGACAGCTCAGGCTGGTGGAATCCACAGCAAATTGTATCAAAGTAAAGAGCCTTTTGATTTCCTCCTATATGGCTACAGTAAGACTCTGCATTGAATAATAGATAAGATACACACACACATACACACACTACATGGCCAAAAGTATGTGGACACCTACTCATCGAACATTACATTAAAAAAATCATGGACATTAATATGGAGTTGGCTGCCCCCTTGGCTGCTATAACAGCGTCCACTACTGGGAAGGATTTCCACTTCATCTTGGAACATTGCAGCAGGGACTTGCTTCCATTCAGCCACAAGCATTAGTGAGGTCGGGCACTGATGTTTGAGAGATTAGGCCTGGCTCGCAGTCTGAGTTCCAATTCATCCCAAAGGTGTTTGAAGGGGTTGAGGTCAGGGCTCTGTGCATGCCAGTCAAGTTCTTCCACACCAATCTCTGCAAACAATTTCTGTATGGACCTCGCTTTATGCACGGTGGCATTGCCATGCTGAAACAGGAAAGGGCCTTCCCAAAACTGTTGCCACAACGTTGTAAGCACAGAATCGTCTAGAATGTTTATATGCTGTAGAGTTGTCTAGTCCGAACCATGAAAAACAGCCCCAGACCATTATTCCCTCTCCACCAAACTTTACAGTTGGCACTATGCATTCAGGCAGGTAGCGATTTCCTGGCATCCGCCACACCCAGATTCGTCCGTCGGACTGCAAGATGGTGAGGCATGATTAATCTCCACTCCAGCAGTTTCCACTGCTCCAGAGTCCAATGGCGAGCTCTACACCACTCCAGCCGACACTTGGCATTGTGCATGGTGATCTTAGGCTTGTGTGTGGCTATGGCGGTGCCACGCTGAAAGTCACTGAGCTCTTCACTAAGGCTATTCTACTGCCAGTTTGTCTTTGGAGATATGGCTGTGTGCTCGATTTTATACACCTTTAAGCAACGGGTGTGACTGAAATAGCCGAATCCACTAATTTGAAGGGGTGTCCATATACTTCTCTTTACACAGTTTATCTACCTCAATTACCTCGTAACCCTGCACATCGACTCGTACCCCGTGTATATAGTCAAGTTTTTTTGTTTTGTTTTTATTGTGTATTTATTCCTTGTGTTTTATTTTTCTATGTATTCCTTGCGTTATTTTTTTATTTATTATTGTTAGGAAGGGCCCGTAAATAAGCATTGCATTGTTAGTCTACACCTGTTGTTTACGAAGCATGTGACAATTTGATTTGATTTTTAAAAAAAATAGAAATGGGTTATTTGAAGGAGACACTGCAAGAAAGAACAAAACAGATGGAGACATAGAGTTGTGGGTGTGGGGAGGGGGCTATGGCCCATGAACCCGTTGAATCCGTCCCGAGTGATGTTTGAGAAAAAATGATTATAACAATTATTCAAATTTTTTTTAATGATTTTTTTAAAATTATAAAAATGATTATTTTGGGTTAAAATTAACACTCCAGGGAACGATTGAATGTCTAAAACCAGATAGAAAGTACAGTATATAAAAATTATAATGGACTTTCCACTGGCGGTCCTCATGAGAGCCAGTTTCATCATAGCGCTTGATGGTTTTTGCTACTGCACTTGATGAAACTTAAGTTCTTGAAATGTTCCGGATTGACTGACCTTCATGTCTTAAAGTAATGATGGACTGTTGTTTCTCTTTGCTTACTTGAGCTGTTCTTGTAATAGTATGGACTTGGTCTTTTATCAAATAGGGCTATCTTCTGTATACCAACCATACCTTGTCACATCGCAACTGATTCGCTCAAATGCATGAAGAAGGAAAGAAATTCCACAAATTAACTTTAAGCAAGATGCACCTGTTAATTGAAATGCATTCCAGGTGACTACCTCATGAAGCTGGTTGAGAGAATGCCAAGACTGTGCAAAGCTGTCATCAAGGCAAAGGGTGGCTACTTTGAATAATCTCAAATATAAAATATATTTTGATTTGTTTAAAACCTTTTTGGTCACTACATAATACCATATGTGTTATTTCATAGTTTTGATGTCTTCACTATTATTCTACCATGTAGAAAATAGTAAAAATAAAGAAAAACCCATGAATGAGTAGGTGTGTCCAAACTTTTGACTGGTACTGTATATTGTACTTCCATCACATAATGTGTGTTCATGTTGCGTGCACTTTGTATTGTAGTATCAATCTAGTCATACACCATAAATAATTCAAAAGAAGGTAAAATAATATTTCAATTAGGATCCAGGAGTGTGTGTGTGTGTGTGTGTGTGTGTGTGTGTGTGTGTGTGTGTGTGTGTGTGTGTGTGTGTGTGTGTGTGTGTGTGTGTGTGTGTGTGTGTGTGTGTGTGTGTGTGTGTGTGTGTGTGTGTGTGTGTGTGTGTGTGTGTGTAGCAGTTTCTTGCAAACAAATGCATACATGATGGATGGTGATAGATAATTCTGGTGTAATTGCATGGTTTCATCTTGATAAGCTTTTGGTTTCCGTATGATTTCATTTCAGGGTGCATTTCAACATGGCTTATCAGTGCGATTAGGAAATTAGATCCACATTAGGAAATATCTGCACTCCTTTTCAAAGCTTGTAAGAGATGGACATAATGATGATGTTGGGTCTATTGTTACTAAGTACACTTATTGTCAATTCCTGACAGACTTTGGTTGTCCATTGCTGCTGTCTGCTCAGTGGGTGGGTTCTGCTGTTGCCGATTCAAAGGCCTATGGTAAGTGACTTGTTGCCTGCATGTAGGCCATAGACCTAGCTATGCTAGATCACTGCTGCTTACTTGACCTCTATCATGTCTCGCAATTACCATGAAGGAGTCAGACATCTGATCTATGTGGATACTTACTTACATCAGCTACGTATCCCCTAGCCCTAAATACTCGATGAAATCTTGATTCAAAATCTATGCACTCTCTCCATTCCCACTGTCTCTATGTCAGTCTGTCTGTCTGCTTGCCTTCACTTTGTTACAGGGTAGTCTGCTGAAATCTGGCAAAATATGCATTTTCTCACAAAATGCTGTCACCAAAGACAACCTGCATAGGTGAACTGAACGAAGTGAGGAGTGTTTTGAGAGTTTGAAACAAAATAGCTGGTGCAGCATTTCCAAGATTTTGTCTGAAGATTCTTGACATTTTTACATTTTTACAGTTAGGTAGTGAATAAAGGGGGGTACTCTCTGCTCACATCCCTATCCTGACAGTCAGGGATCCTCCCCTACAGCAGCACCCTGTTTTTTCATTAGTTTCTTACTCACTCTCTTGCCCTTAAGACCCGCAGTGGAGACGGAGTGGAGAAGATTTAAGTGGCCAGTCAAGAGGTATCCCTGAGGTCTGGCAGGTGTGAGCTCTGGCTTCATTATCTCACGACACCTCTGTCCAATTATGAGCCTTGCTCCCTTAGTGACAAGCAACGGTGTAGTGGGCTAGTGGCAGAGTGTGGCTCCTCCCTGAACGGACAGTTCAGACTGTCCATCTACTGTTATGTAACTATCTATGTACTCTAAATCTTCGACTTCATGACATCATCTGTATCCTCCCTTTGTCAGAATCCAGACATAGTTCAGTCTATACTGGTTTGTTTCAGTCACAGTCTTTGGTCAACAGCCTGATTTTTAAAAATGTGTATTTGAATAATTGATAACAAAGTGATGATCAAACAAAGTTGAAATTGTGCTCATAACCAGTCCACAACAACATTAATTAGGTATTCTATCATAGTGAGATCGTAATTACATTGATTTGTCTCATGATCAACACATCCCCTGCTTTACAGTGCTTTGATTCATGTCTGCTGCTTCATCATTCTGCTGACCTGCTGGTCCCAAAATGTCAGCAGCTACAACCAAATATAACAGTGTTCCTTCTCAAGCCTGCTTTTGGACACCCCCCTACTGACACCATTTAACAACACAAGAAAACAAGGCTTTCCAGATCTCAGTGTACACGAAGCAAAATACGTGCAGAGAGTGTCCTTATCGTAGCTATGTCTATAATAAACTAGAGTAAGTCTAGGTTGCTTAGATAATCAAGTTCCATTATAGGCTCTGGGTTAAACATACATTTACAGTAAAACATGGATCTCCTTGAGTATTTACATTCCCGTCTGAGTTTGGTAAAAATGTATACAGAATGTCCCTTGTGCAAGGGAGTAATCCCCAAAAGGCTATACAATTCTCTATGAAGTCACATACAGACTCACACACACACACACACTGCCCTTCCAGTTAGTCCTCATCTATAAGCATATCATGTGCATCACTTGGCAGATACAATGAAGTAGTCCTGATTTGTCTGTGAGCATGTGCGCGTGTGTCCATGCGCGTGTGTCCGTGCTTGCGCCTGATGAAGTAGATTCCCGAGGCATCTGATGTTTCCCAGACTTCGGCTCTGTTTTATCTGATGCTAAGATGGCAGCTGTTGACTAGAGGAATTCATACATGTGTGTATAATTTGTCATGCAGTTCTAACCAAACATGGAACTTTGGGACATCTTTCTCCTCCCTCTTTAAACTAGGACAAATATCAGCTGGCCAATATGTTTCGGTTTGGATTTTAATGTTGCATGATGACTATAAGGTGTGTCTCATTGTATAGAGCAGGCTTATGAGTATGTGCCTATCATCCCTCTACTATGTTTTCATCAGACAGTATTTCTTGACAATATCCCTTCATAGATCTGAACAAGAACATCTTCGCACATCAGTTCAGACTTAGGAGTTGGACCTATACATTTTCAGAACACCACACTGGTTGCTCTGTCTGGGTGATAACAACCAGAGGATGACTTGGCAACTGCAAATGAGCTTCCCCTGACTCAAACAGGAGAAAACAATGACATGAATGAATAAATGAGTGAAATTACTCAAATACTGCATGCACACCCAGGGATATTTCTGCCATGGAATCATTGTGCGGACAACCTAAGCATTTTCTCAGTCACCTAAGTCTAAACTGTGTATAAAAAAAATCTATATTTACATACATTTTCAGGATGGAAAAACACTTTCAGTGTTAACTTAAATGACTAAAATCATATATAAAATATGGAGAAATGATAATATATTTTTTTAATCATATAATCTTTGAGAACTCACAATCAGCTAAATAAAAGCTAGACAGTCTGAGACAATTGAACACTTCCAAAACACAGGATGAGCCATGGCAAAATGCATAGAATTGCATGATTTTTTTTAAAACTGCAACTTTTTCTCTTAGCTGCATGGAAAAATGTGTGGAATGGCAAGACATCTGTTTTAAACTGCAAAAATGTAAAAAGAAAATGGGGAAATGTTCTGTAAAATTCAGCTGTTCCAACGGGCTGACCATGCCCCCTACCACACCCCATGCCATGCCCACCACCTAAGCCCTTTTTTGATCCAGAAAAAACCCTGACACCAAGATCTTCCTACAGTAGGTACTGGGTCCTGAGGTGACAAAGTACTGCAGGTATCAAAACTCTACTTTTTGGGGGATATTAATTTAGCGGTCTGTCAATCTGGGCATCACATGATCAGGTCCTCAAAAGAAGAAAAAATCTTCATTGAAATAAACACCAAGTTGTAGGCCCGTCTGCACCTACAAAACTATTATTCTACATCTGACATGCTTGTATGTGTAACGATTCTCTTCTTCCTCTGACGAGGAGTATGAGAGATCGGACCAATGCGCAGCGTGGTAAGTGTCCATAATATATTTATTAAACTGAACACAGAATACAAAAGAACAAGAGAAATAAATGAAAAAAAACAAAACAGTTCTGTATGGTAACCACAGACACAGAAAACAACTACCCACAAATCATAGTGGGAAAACAGGCTACCTAAGTATGGTTCTCAATCAGAGACAACGATAAACAGCTGCCTTTGATTGGGAACCATACCAGGCCAGACACAGAAATACAAAAACATAGAACAACACATAAAATGCCCACCCCAACCAAACTAAAATAGAGACATAAAAAAGGAACTAAGGTCAGGACGTGACAGTATGGCCGGCTTTCTTGCTTTCAGCAACTCTCATGTAAGTCCATGGCGGCACTGTAACCAGGATACTGCTCTAATGCAAGTCTATGGCAGTGCTGTGTCCAGGCTTGCCAGTAATCCTCGGGTGCCCTCAGGTGGAAACATGCTATAATTGCTGTTGACAACCAACAAGTCACTCTGCAATTACAGCATCTGCCGCTCCTGTGTGGCGGTATACTGTGATGGGCTGTGACAGCTCGTTGCCATTAAGACACTGTAAGCAGCTGGCATGCCTCGGTGTGGGGGGAATACTGTGACAGAGGCCCCACTCCCCCTTATTGTTGCCCTTGTCTCGCAGGGAATAAAGAAGGACATTACTTCAGGGAGAGGAATCTTATGGATCTCAATGACCGGAGAGAGAATGAGGCAACACTCTAAATTGGTAGAGCACTATTTACATTACATGATAAGTTGGACCTGTGCTTTGAGGATGCAAATATAATTTCTTTATAAAAATCATTGATATGGATTTTAATTGATATAAATTATCCTGGTTAACATTGGATATGGATATGAGGGTGTTATACACAGAATAAAAATGCTATAGGCCTAAATGTTGGAGTATTGAGTGGCAAGTAGTATGTTTAGAATTGTAAAAGCTGTGATTGATACATAATTCTCCTGGCATAATTATGAAAACTGACTGTAGATCAAAGTCAGAAGAGGCCTGCACATTGCTTAAGGCGTGAGATGTGGTTTATGCCTGTTTAATTACCCCATCTCTCCATGAGTCATTTGTCTGCCAGACTGCCGCAAACTTTATAAAGACCGTTTGAAGTACATTTAACTGTATTCGTTTTTGAGGATTTATGTGAAACATGATTTGCATGCTCTTCATTCAAGTGAGTGTCATCAAATGTATCAACATAGGGACCTCTGAAGCTGTATGAATAAGAGGAATAGCAGCAAACACCTCTCTCAAACGTCCTATTGGGAATCATTAGAATATGTGGAGGACATCAAGAACTTCCTTACTCAAATTCTATTGCCACTTGCCAGTTAACTGAGGGTCACAGGGTCTACACAGTTATGGAGATAAACCCTGGATTGCCCATGAGAGGCTCTGAAACCACTGGTCAGCCATATTGGTACACTGCAGAATAATCAGTCCTCCATAGGAATTATTGAAATTCTACAGTATTTCAATTACATTTTTCAAGGACAAAATTACATGTATTTAAGTATTTTGGGGTTGTAGTCGGGACTCCTAAAAAGTAGACTTTAAGGAAAATGTTTTTATATATTTGTTTTTTATTATTATTTAATTTTTTACAATGGTGGGGGTGTATCAAAATTGATGAGCGGTGGCTTCAAAACATTGACCCCTGTCAGTCATCTAGTGTATATATAAATAATTACCCGATATAACCTAAATCAGTTCAGACAATCTACCCTTAGCTTTATGGTGGCGATCAGGCAACTAAGGACCTGCTACTGGAAATGGAATTGTGTGTCACTCACTCTCATGGTTTACAGTTACTCCATCTCTACTCTCGTCACTTTCTCATTTTCGTTAACTGTAAGAGTCACAGAGATAATATTTGATCACGTGTACAGTTGAAGACGGAAGTTTACATACACTTATGTTGGAGTCATTAAACTTGTTTTTAAACCACTCCACAAATTTCGTTGTAACAACAAACTATAGCAAACTATAGTTTTGGCAAGTCAGTTAGGACATCTACTTTGTGCATGACATAAGTAATTTTTCCAACAATTGTTTACAGACAGATTATTTCACTTATAGTATCACAATCCCAGTGGGTCAGAGGTTTACATACACTAAGTTGACTGTGCCTTTAAACTGCTTGGAAAATTCCAGAAAATTATGTCATCGCTTTAGAAGCTTCTGATAGGCATAATGAGTCAATTGCAGGTGTACCTGTGAATGCATTTCAAGGCCTACCTTCTAACTCAGTGCCTCTTTGCTTGACATCATGGGGAAATCAAAAGAAATCAGCCAAGACCTCAGAATGGTAGACCTCCACAAGCCTGGTTCATCCTTGGGAGCAATTTCCAAATGCTTGAAGGTACCACGTTCATCTGTACAAACAATAGTCCGCAAGTATAAACACCATGGGACCACGCAGCTGTCCTATCGCTCAGGAAGGAGACGCGTTCTCTCCTAGAGATGAACATACTTTGGTGCGAAAAGTGCAAATCAATCCCAGAACAACAGCAAAGGACCTTGAGAAGAAGGTGGAGGAAACAGGTAAAAAGGTATCTATATCCACAATAAAACGAGTCCTACATCAACATAAGGCCGCTCAGCAAGGAAGAAGCCACTTCTCCAAAACCGCCATTAAAAAAAAAAGACTACGGTTTGCAACTGCACATGGGGACAAAGATCGTACTTTTTAAAGAAATGTCCTCTGGTTTGATGAAACAAAAATAGAACTGTTGGCCATAAGGACCATCGTTATGTTCAGAGGAAAAAGGGGGAGGCTTGCAAGCCGAAGAACACCATCCCAACCGTGAAGCACAGGGGTGGCAGCATCATGTTGTGGGGGTGCTTTGCTGCAGGAGGGACTGGTGCACTTCACAAACTAGATGACATCATGAGGCAGGAAAATGATGTGGATATATTGAAGCCACATCTCAAGACATCAGTCAGGAAGTTAAAGCTTGGTCTCAAATGGGTCTTCCAAATGGACAATGACCCCAAGCATACTTCCAAAGTTGTGGCAAAATGGATTAAGGACAACAAAGTCAAGGTATTGGAGTGGCAATCACAAAGCCCTGACCACAATCCTATAGACAATTTGTGGGCAGAACTGAAAAAGTGTGTGTGAGCAAGGAGGTCTACAACCCTGACTCAGTTACACCAGCTCTGTCAGGAGGAATGGGCCAAAATTCACCCAACTTATTGTGGGAAGCTTGAGGAAGGCTACCCGAAACCTTTGACCCAAGTTAAACAATTTAAAGGCAATGCTACCAAATACTAATTGAGTGTATGTAAACTTCTGACCCACAGGGAATGTGATGAAAGAAATAAAGGCTGAAATAAATCATTCTCTCTACTATTATTCTGACATTTCACATTCTTAAAATAAAGTGGTGACCCTAACTGACCTAAGACAGGGCATTTTTACTAGGATTAAATGTCAGGAATTGTGAAAAACTGAGTTTAAATTTATTTGGGTAAGGTGTATGTAAACTTCTGACTTCAACTGTATGTAAGTCTTATAGAAGGAACATAAAAACTTTACTAAACCTTTCCAGTGGCAAATTTAGCATGTAAATCTTGGTGCATGTAAATCCACCAAGAGGTGGTGTGGCGGTCCATCTTGTGGGCAAATTTTGTCATCATATTTTGTCTGGCCTTCTCTGGATTTATGGTGCTTTCAAGACAACTGGTAATTCTGAAAAAACCAAGGTCGAATCATGACGTCAGTGATCTTCAGGTTGAAGCTCTAGAAAGAGGCCCGAGTTCCCGACTTGGAATTCTGAGTTGGATGACCGTTCAAAATGTATTTTTCCAGTCGGAGCTCGTATTCTTCAAAGTTCCCAGTTGTCTTGAACTCGGCAGATGTCATGCTTGATTGACAGCATTGCCAATGTATTCAACCTTTTCTGGCCCATGGTGTTGCATATGAATGTTTATCCCTTTAAGCTTGGAAAAGGGACCCTTAAACCCAGACTTGGACCACAAACCGTCTCCATTGAATAGCAGGCTAGTGATTACTTTGCAACACTTGCAGATAGCCACTGATTCCTTCCAAACCACTCATTGTTGAATTTGCAATTTCCACATTTTTTGTGTAATGTTTATGTCCAATGCCCGAAGAGCACCAATACCTTTTATCTATAATTTCTCTTCATATGACAAGAATTTAAAAGAATTTAGTAGATTGTCGACTTGATTCATGACGACGACTGCTTGTTTAGCTTGCTAGCTAAGATTTTGTAAGTATGATGTTGACATGATCAGTCCAATCAAAGCTGTGGTAGATACAAAGTGAATTGACGTCATTTTATCTGTGGCCAATGACCTTGAGTCTTCTTGGATGGGCACTTCTAATGTAAATCTATGGCCACAGATACCCATAGATTTTGCGGTGATGGAGTGTCCCCATGAGTGACAGAACACTGAGCCAATCACGGTGCAACTAGAGAACATTACCAACCTGTAAGCTCTGTATTTTCCACTGACTGCCCCACCACCACAGAAAGCACAGCGCTAGTCTGAAACACCTACATACTCAAGAAAGCAAAAAAGAGACCATGTTTTTATGCTGTTTTATTAATTAACTCAATTATATTTTTTGTACATGGTTTGCAAACTGATATGTGACACATAGTAATGCCAAAATAACAACCCCACCTAAACAGGTGGGGCTCATAACAGGTGGGTCGCCACTGAACCTTTCACTCATTAGCCTACCTCATACTGCGCTTGGATTTTGAGATGGTTGACCTGGTAGAGCAGCTTGGTCAAGCTGTCCCTTGCTTTGTACCATGTGGGTCGCATCAGCCAGGCTTGGTTCAGACTGCTACTACCATCCAAAATAGTCAACAACATATGACTGAAAGACATATCACACAAACACTGCTGGGGAGAGAAGTGAGGATGAGGAACTTGTTGTTCAGAGGGAAGAAAAGTAAACAGGAGAGTCAAATCTTCAGAACCCTGGCCTTTGCTTACCCATCAGCTGTAGATCATGGCTTTTCACTATCTACATCTGGGAAAACAAAATTGACCATTGAGAAAGATTAGATAACCCATACATGCAAAAACCATTTTAGCAGCAGCAGTTGTTGCATACATAGCCTACACTTTACAGATACATGTCCTTTAGCAAAGATAAAAATGACATAAATCCATTTGAGCTCATTTCTACCAGCATGTCACCTGTACAACTAGAGGAGAAAAAAACTCTAGATCACCTTTACTCCACACACAAAGACACATACAAAGCTCTCCCTCGCCCTCCATTTGGCAAATCTGACCATAACTCTATCCTCCTGATTCCTGCTGACAAGCAAAAACTCACACAGGAAGTACCAGTGACGCACTCAATACAGAAGTGGTCCGATGAAGCGGATGCTAAGCTACGGGACTGTTTCGCTAGCGCAGACTGGAATGTGTTCTACTCCAACACCATCATTAAGTTTGCAAATAGCACACGATGGTGGTGGGCCTGATCACCGACGACGATGAAACAGCTCACAGGCAGGAGATCAGAGGCCTGGCAGTGTGGTGGTTCCAGGAGAACAACCTCTCCTTCAGCGTCAGCAAGACAAAGGAGCTGAACGTGGACTACGAAGGTCGAAAGCCATGTGTCCTCCAAAACACAACCCTGCCAAGCCACACTGCTTCTTGACACACTGCTCGCTTAACACGGAAGCCAGCCGCACTAATGTGTAGGAGGAAACGCTGTACAGCTGGCGACCGAAGTCAGCGTGTTTCTGCCCATCCGCCACAAGGAGTCACTAGAGTGCAATGGGACAAGGACATTCCAGCCGGCCAAACCCTCCCCTAACCTGGACGATGCTGGGACAATTGTGTGCCACCTCATGGGTCTCCCGGTCGCGGCCTGGTTCCGACACAGCCCGGGATCGAACCTGGATCTGTAGTGACATCTCTAGCACTGCGATGCAGTGCCTTACACAGATGTGCCACTCGGGAGGATTAGAATATAAAAAATATTATAGAAATTATTATTTTGGGTTAAAATAACACTCCAGGCAATTCATTGGTGTCTACAACTAGATAGAAAGTAGGTAGAAATTATAATGGACATATATTTTCAAATAACTGCCCTTTTTCTGGCCCGCAAATTGATTTTGACAAACCCCAAAAATGTGTGGCCCCCCGTTAAATTTCAAAATCCCGATGTGGCCCTATCGCAAAAATGTTTGCCCACCGCTGATCTAAGCCTAGGCCCTAGGCGGTAAATTAACAACATGTAGTAGAAATGTAAAGTTAGCGTTTTGATCACTCACCTGTCAAAAAGAACACCATCTGCAGATGAACAGAGAGGATTAGGATGACATTTCACATTTAAATTGTTCTTTGATTGACTTTACCTGTGTCAACTTTGACCTGTGTTAGTTATTCGAGTCAACTGATAGAGGCAAAAAGAGACATTTGCAGAGATACTGGATATAATGACGAGATGCCTATGACTTCGCCCTAACAGTCTCCTGCTTATTCCTCTCTTTGGATTTGTGGATACATTTCATACTTTAAAAAAATGTTTGTTTATGTCAACAGCGTGAGATGCTGCACAAGCCTCTCGAATTTCCACAGGTACAACTACAATATAAAGTGTTTTTTTTCTCAAAGTTGCCAGGATGTCACATGCATCACACTTATATCAGTACACTCATAACAACCTAAGCATTATGAAACTTCTATTATATCAAATAAATTGTATCAAAATAGCAATACACTCATTGCCCCATACAAAAACTCAGAATTAGCTTAACGATTCATTTTGGGAGCTAAACCCTCTCGCTTCACCTCTTCCTCTCTGACATTTGTTTGTTTGGATCCTATTTTTGTTTGCATTTTTATTTATTTTTTACAAAGCACTTCAAAGATTTTGGATTTCATTAGAATAAGGCCCTTGGTTACGAGTCAAGTATGTGGCGGATGCTGGGAACTGAGACCACCGAGTCATTAGATGGCAGTAATGCGCTCAAATGAAAATGAAAAAATAAATTCCCCTGGAGGAAAAGTGTGTACTGCCGAAAAGTGAAGGGAGCCTGTCGTAAAATGGTTGCAACAATGTTGCCAGTAGAGAGTTCAGAGCTAAAAGTCAGTAGATAAGAAACTTTTGTTATTTCAAAGGCGCTTGTTGTATTGTATACTTGTGTTGAATGGATTCGATTCGAGGCGCCTGTCCCAAGTCGGTTGCCTACGTTAGGGGAGCCCTAAACTGAATTGATATCCAGCTATATTAGCGTTAAAATGGCATCATTCAACGGAGGGGGTAAGAAAACTCATAACAAATGTTCAAAACAAAGTCCACTTGGTAGTCAAATTATTCATTTAAATATTTGTGCTACAAAAAAAGATCCAATGGCTTTAGTATCATCTAGCAGTCTGTTGTTAGCAATTATATGAAAATATGGCTAGCTATGTTTACAAGTTGCAAAGTAGGCCTACATTCAAATAGTCCCTACTCCAAGGTAGGATTAGACTTGGTATTGCAGGGTAGGCTATGGTTGTCAATAATCATAATGTTCTTGAATAAAAACTGGGTTTTATCCCATTTTTCCCCACATCAACAGGAGGAAACCATGTACTTGTGGAAGTGAGCCCAGATATCCACATCTGTGGCTTCTGTAAGCAGCAGTACAATAACTTTGAGGTCTTTCTGGCCCACAAGCAAAATGGCTGCCATATACCCTCATCTAACATATCAGCATCTAACTCCGCACCCACTCTTACAGGTAAGACCATCAGATGGTCTCTCTCTACATGGTCTTGTTTGAACATGCTACCCCAGACTCCTTTAATATACTGTTGGAACAATGAATAGTCTATATGTTTTCAAGTTTAAAAAATGAGTCCTTTGTTATTTGGTAACTCAGTTGTCTGGAAATGTATCCTTTACAGTCAGAATATCTTTCCCCCCAGATTCCAGCACAGAGTTTTTTGAGGAAGCCTACCAGACGTGTGTTATGAGAGGTGTCAAAAAGATCCTGACCAAAGCCCCCAAAACACCTTCCAAAAAAATAAAACCTGCCCTGACTTCAAAGAGACGCAGCTGCTGTTTCTCAGGTTGGTAGCTCACTCCCTCTTTCCTCGTTTACTCCTCTGACACATTCCTTCCATACTGCTGCTAGAGAGGAAGCACATTATCTGCTGGTCAGTTGCAACCAATTAGTTACTTTTTTTTTATATAGCTACACAACTTAATACTACAGTGAAGTGGCCTTGAAATGTGGGTGAAACAACACTATTATATTCAGGCTGCATGAATCAATCAATTTTCTAATCAAATGCATCATTTATTCCTTTGCCCCTAGGTTGCTCTTTCAAGACACAGTACGGTCAAAAAGACATGGAGCGGCATCTCAAAACGCATACTGGTATGTAACAAAACCAGTATTATTAGATCATAATTCAAATTGGATTTATGCTCATCCTAGTATGTATTGCAAGACTTGACATAAATGTATCCTCCAATCCACCTGTGTGTGTGTGCTTGTGTGTGTCCAGGTGAGAAGCCGTTTGAATGTGAGCTGTGCCAAAAGCGGTTCAGCCGGAGGGACAAGCTGAACATGCACCTCCGATCCCACACGGGAGAGAAGCCTCACAAGTGCAAGTACTGTCCCTACGCTGCGGCCGACAGCAGCAGTCTGAAGAAACACCTCCGTATCCACTATGACGAGAGGCCCTTCAAGTGCCAGATCTGCCCCTACGCCAGCCGCAACTCCAGCCAGCTCACCGTGCACCTCCGCTCACACACTGGTGGGTCTGCTTTCCCTTCACTACTTGGGTTGATTAGTACACTGAAGCATGGAATTGGTGTTCACACGTTACAGTGGGGGGGGAAGTATTTAGTCAGCCACCAATTGTGCAAGTTCTCCCACTTAAAAAGATGAGATGAGGCCTGTAATTTTCATCATAGGTCCACTTCAACTATGACAGACAAAATGAGAAAAAAAATCCAGAAAATCACATTGTAGGATTTGTAATGAATTTATTTGCAAATTATGGTGGAAAATAAGTATTTGGTCAATAACAAAAGTTTCTCAATACTTTGTTATATACCCTTTGTTGGCAATGACAGAGGTCAAACGTTTTCTGTAAGTCTTCACAAGGTTTTCACACACTGTTGCTGGTATTTTGGCCCATTCCTCCATGCAGATCTCCTCTAGAGCAGTGATGTGTTGGGGCTGTTGCTGGGCAACACGGACTTTCAACTCCCTCCAAAGATTTTCTATGGGGTTGAGATCTGGAGACTTGCCAGGCCACTCCAGGACCTTGAAATGCCTCTTACGAAGCCCTTCCTTCATTGCCCGGGCGGGGGGTTTGGGATCATTGTCATGCTGAAAGACCCAGCCACGTTTCATCTTCCATGCCCTTGCTGATGGAAGGAGGTTTTCACTCAAAATCTCACGATACATGGCCCCCATTCATTCTTTCCTTTACACGGATCAGTCGTCCTGGTCCCTTTGCAGAAAAACAGCCCCAAAGCATCATGTTTCCACCCCTATGCTTCACAGTAGGTATGGTGTTCTTTGGATGCAACTCAGCATTCTTTGTCCTCCAAATGCGACGAGTTGAGTTTTTGAGTGATATTTTGGTTTCATCTGACCATATGACATTCTCCCAGTCTTCTTCTCGATCATCCCAATGCTCTCTAGCAAACTTCAGACGGGCCTGGACATGTACTGGCTTAAGCAGGGGGACACGTCTGGCACTGTAGGATTTGAATCCCTGTCGGCATAGTGTGTTACTGATGGTAGGCTTTGTTAC
Organism: Oncorhynchus tshawytscha; assembly: GCF_018296145.1. Classification (NCBI taxonomy): domain Eukaryota; kingdom Metazoa; phylum Chordata; class Actinopteri; order Salmoniformes; family Salmonidae; genus Oncorhynchus; species Oncorhynchus tshawytscha. The sequence goes on along the minus strand of NC_056450.1, from coordinate 11,096,680 downwards.
TTTGGTCCCAGCTCTCTGCAGGTCATTCACTAGGTCCCCCCGTGTGGTTCTGGGATTTTTGCTCACCGTTCTTGTGATCATTTTGACCCCACGGGGTGAGATCTTGCGTGGAGCCCCAGATCGAGGGAGATTATCAGTGGTCTTGTATGTCTTCCATTTCCTAATAATTGCTCCCACAGTTGATTTCTTCAAACCAAGCTGCTTACCTATTGCAGATTCAGTCTTCCCAGCCTGGTGCAGGTCTACAATTTTGTTTCTGATGTCCTTTGACAGCTCTTTGGTCTTGGCCGTAGTGGAGTTTGGAGTGTGACTGTTTGAGGTTGTGGACAGGTGTCTTTTATACTAATAACAAGTTCAAACAGGTGCCATTAATACAGGTAACGAGTGGAGGACAGAGGAGCCTCTTAAAGAAGAAGTTACAGGTCTGTGAGAGCCAGAAATCTTGCTTGTTTGTAGGTGACCAAATACTTATTTTCCACCATAATTTGCAAATAAATTCATTAAAAATCCTACAATGTGATTTTTCTGGATTTTTTTTTTCTCATTTTGTCTGTCATAGTTGAAGTGTACCTATGATGAAAATTACAGGCCTCATCTTTTTAAGTGGGAGAACTTGCACAATTGGTGGCTGATTAAATACTTTTTTGCTCCACTGTATATAAGTCTGGTTCTGAAATCTGGCTATTAAATGGTCTACATTGTTTCCCATTCATTTGGGATTTAAATATGGGACATGGACTCATTTCAGTATAAGACCACTTAACTTCTGAATAGTCTGGCAAACGTACGTTTCGAGTCAAGTTGTTGTTGGTTGTTCTATAAAGATATATATTCCTCTGCTTTAGGGGATGCACCTTTCCAGTGCACTCAGTGTGAAGCAAAGTTCAAGATCAACTCTGACCTGAAGAGGCACATCCGCATCCACTCGGGTGAGAAGCCTTATAAGTGTGACTTCTGTGAGTACCGCTGTGCCATGAAGGGCAACCTGAAATCTCACGTCCAGATAAAACATGGCACGTCCAACTCTTTTCCCTGCCCTGACTGTGACTTCCAGTGCACCAATAAGACAGCCCTGCGGCAGCACTCGCGAGAGCACCAGCCCACTCAACCCATCCAGTGCTCCAAGTGCATCTACTCCTGCTCCAGCAAGGGGGCGCTCAAGGTCCATGAGCGGATCCACTCTGAAGAGCGACCCTTCAAATGTGACTTCTGCAGTTTCGCCACCAAGCAGCGCAGCAACCTGGTCATCCACAAGAAGAAGTGCCATGCGGACAAACCTGAGAAGGGGGCAAGTGTTGGTGGGAAAGGAGGCAAAGCCAGTGTCGGTAATGGAGAGGACCCTGCCAAGCCTGTGAGCTCCAGGTACCGGGCCAAGCTGGATGCGACGCGGGCCTTCCGCTGTGACCTGTGCGAGGCATCGTTTGTGAGGGAGGACTCTCTGCGCAGCCACAGGAAGCAGCACCGGGAATCAGGCTCTGAACAGACTCTTTCCTTGACGCTCCAGCCCATTACCTCCCAGCCCAGTAGTGTGACTGTGAGCCCTTTACCCAGGCAGGACAGCCACACCACCCAGCTCCCCCTCCACCATGTCCCCCTAGCTCCCCTGGCCCCCTACAGCAGTGCCCAGCTTAAGATCATAGTATCCCACCCGTTGGGTCAGGAGGGCTCCTTCCATCCCCTGCAGGCTGGGGTGGGTGTGGACATTGGGCAGCACCATCATCACACCAAGGGTTCCTCCGCCATCCTCTTGAGCCCAGAGAGTCAGGACATGGTGGTCAACTCCATGATCCAGCAGGTCAACCTGAGCCTCACGCCCATGCAGCATATAGGAGGTCCAACAGACGGCGCTGGTCTGGAGCCTGGGACGGTCCTGCTGACACACCTCTCCTCAGAGGATAGCAGTAACCCTCTGCACCAGGCCCTACTGCAGACAGCCATTACCTCCCAGGTCTCTTCAGCAGCCCACAGTACACAGGCCTTCATCACCACCTGCTCAGACCTGGAGGGCTTTAACGCTCTTATCCAGGAGGGGGGCACCGAGGTTACTGTTGTGACGGAGGGAGGGAACCACGGTAACCTTGTCGCCACGGCCACCTCCATGTTCCCGCCCCCGGACATGATGTGTAGCGAAGGTGGCCCTTCGGAAGACTTGGCCAAGCAGGCACATGTAACAGTGTTGCACGGGGTTGGGGACAATAGCATTACCACCTGTGAGGAGGACAGTAGTCTCATTGTCCCTAGCATCAGTTTAGGCAGCCAGGGAGTGGTCATTCACAGCTTGCCACTGGTGGTGACTGCCCAGAACCAGCCTGTTCTAGAACAACTCTCAGTCTCTACACAGAACCTCTATTCAGTGTCGGACACACACAACATGGACGGCCTCCAAGACTGACTAGATCACCATTACTGAAGGTCAACAGGTCAAATAGATATTTATAACAAACGGTGAGATGGCAGCTAATGTTCCGTTACAGAGTGATGACTGTTGACTTATGTCATGCTTAGATGAATTTAGTTGTTAATCATAAATTCAGGCTTGAATGAAGTATGTTTGGTACAACCTAGTCAAAATCGGATTATTTTAATCTTTGACATGTTTCCCAATCATGAACTTTCCAATTCCGATGAACACGAAGGCGATGCATTGCTTAAAGTGTCATGAAACTGGGCATTTCCGAAAAACAAATTAAAACAATATCTGCTTGTGTTTCTGTGCTACTGTCCTATTTTGAAATACTTGAAATGTGTTGTACTTGGTGTTTGTTTCTGCTTTACTAACCTGTCATTGACCATGAAAGAGTATAAATACATTAAAGTTAAAAATTGATAACTTATATCAAAAAACCTAGACAGAAAATACATTCTATGCTTTCCAGTTACCTATTATTTATGTCAATAGATGTTCCTAGTGTCCACAAGCTATTTGCTTAACGTTCTTTGTATCTATACGGAATTGCAGCCTTTCATGGCTTTGGCAAAGAGTCATGGGAAACAATGTACATTTCAATTTGGTATTGGTACAATGCTGTGTCGATTCACCTGATAAAGAATGATCTATGTGCCTCAATTTCCGAATGAGGTCTTCCTCCTGTATGTTATATTGCAGGTTTGATTCATCATTGAAAATATGTCAAGGTACTTATGTTTTCAAAGCACAAACTTCTAACTACAATAGTCAATAGACATTTGATTGAATGCCTCTTCTGCTTGTTGTTTGCTATTATCCTCTTGGAGCCAGTTTGACATTCAGCTTTCAAGTCCTTAGTGTTCACAGGGAAGGGAAGGCTGCGCTGGAAAAGGGCTGTGTCCCATACGGCACTGTATTTCCCACGTAGTGCACTACTTTTGACCAGGAACCATGGGGCTCAGGTCAAAAGTACTGCACCCTATAGGGGACAGGGTGCCATTTGGGATGTTACCAAGGAGTCTCTCTGGCACAGTTGACCATTGATTTTTCTTTCAGCACTAATGGCTTTAGAAACTCAACTGTGACCCCTCTGCTTTCTCTGGCTGTGGATGGGCACAATCTGAGCAAATCATTCGCTGGCTGATGCTCCGACTGCTCTTCCAACGAGGATGGGGAGATCTCAAGAGTCATGGAATATGTGGAATGTCACTTTGTGATTCTGTAGAATGGAAATAATTGTACCTTTTTTTGAAGGATCTAGAGATCGATAGAGGGTGGATGTAGTATCTGTGAAGTGCCAGTCTTTGTAGAATGTACTGTGGTTATTTATTGAGATCTATATGATTTATCATGTAAACATGCATGTTTTTACAGTTGTATGTATGCTTATTTTAACCATTCTATATTCAGACATCTCGTCATTTCAGTGAAGCCTGGGTGTCCGAGGCTACCAGCCATTTGACATAAGGCTCCAGCATCTCTAGCGCTCTGGTGTAATGTCCCTAGATTGCCTTTGGGGGTCAGTAAGTATCCAACATTAAAATCATCCTCCTGAACTATTGATCTGAACCAATGCCTCTTTTTTTCCCCACATCGATAAACATTTGTCTGTCTGTCTATTTTCATCCGTGTAAATGTTTGATCTCATTAGGTATTATACAAAATGTAGTTTGTGTTATGACTATATGAGTGATAATCAGACAGCAACATAATGCACCCTAGTGTGTATCTTTTTTAAACTTTTTGTAATGTGGGGTTAATTATCTAATTTAAGAGATTTTTACGTGGTGTTTTATTACTAGAGTCCATTGGTTGAAGCCATAATTGCTGAGGCCTTGTAAAATTCCATTATGCATTAGGGTGACTGGCTGCTATGTGGGCAAAGTGTTTTAAAACTAGAATTGTTCTCTTATGCATCTCTTTGATCTATTATCAGGCAGAGATTTCCAGGGTTACAAATCCAAGCACCCTTGAGGAGGGCCTGCTTCCCCCGAACACATTCTACATGCGACGTCATAGGGGGGTGGGCTAAGTGCTCTCTCTCCCAGTTTTTTTATTTTTATATATATGTAAATCCCTGTGTAATTATTCAAAGTTTGACACAGCCATTTGAGTTACTTGAAATGGGTAATATAGAAAGCATCCACACATGCATTTATACATCCACAAACCTATTTACTGTGTGTGTGCGTGCATGTAAGTAAAACCATGTCCATTCACAAATCCATATAATCGTATATTTCTGTTTTGAATAAAGGTGTGTTTTGTGAGGCTTTGTTAAAAAGATATAGCAGGAAGTGTAAATGGACCTCTTGATACTGTATGGCACTTCTGAGTTCCTTCCTTCCTGTGTTTGAGATGTCAGGCCTTTGAATGGGGGTCATAAATGTCTCCAGGAAAAGCTATTTCCACTCACAGCTGCTTAAAGAAGTCGTATTTTGTGATGCATTCCTTCTGGACATGAACTAAGCCAGAGAAGGCCAAGTGATGGAGAGATTGGATGATGTGAAATACTGGGGAGTCTTCCCTCTGTAACAGAGCAGTAGTATCAGACCACTTTTAATAGTGTGAAAATGTCAAAAGGGCCATTATTATAAAACTTAATGAATATTCTACCCATATGGTTAATCTCACTCCTGTCAGTAATATGGTCATAAATATTTAGGGCAGTGTGGACGACAACATTGGAGTTCTTTTAAAAAAAAGGGGTTTGGATTTCTTTCTTGGTTCCTTTTTACATCTTTTTTTTTTTTAAGCTATAAAGTCCCATGATGTTCCACTATCTAAATACCTTACTCTTTGTTGTGTGCAAATGTTTTGACCTTTGAATCGTTTGCACACAATTTGCTGTACCATTAGTAAAAGGCATTGGATTCCCTTAATGCAATTAACTGATCAGTTCAGAGTTGATATGGATTTGTTTTCCAATGCTAGCATCTTTTTCTCCTGACACTATTGACATTTTAAGTGAGTTTAGATTTTTTTCACAACATGGGAGGCTTTTATCTTGCCCCTCATTCAATACAATATGTGTTTGAAATACAAAATATAGACGTATTTTGATTAGACATTCCGTTTGACAAGTGGACAATGTGCTTAGTGGTACAAGTGAATTGTCTTTTTGGACGCATTGCAATTATTTGTCAAAGTACGAAGGCCATTGAATTTATTATGCCGTCTTATTTCAGATTTCAAGTCTTTTGTAAGTCCTGACAACCAACATGCAGCAAGACTACAGGTAGGGGTGACAACCGCTGTATTCCAGACCTTTCAGGGTCTTATCACTTGAATTGTGTGATTGTTGTGAGATACCTTTTTGTTTTAGTAACAGTGAGGGTTATTAGGCTGCCGTTTGTTCCTCTTTAACAAGAGAAATACACGGTAGTTGATCATGTTGCTCTATTTAGCTCTCAGAGCACCCAGGTCACATTTCAGATATTGGAATTATGAGCGGCGACAAAACAATGGGATAGCCGCTCACTTTACAGCTATTTATGGTTTTAGGTCTGAAGTCTTTACAAAACAACTCCGGTGTTTGATTCAGACAATTCATTTAGTAAAAAGTAGCATATTGAAAATATTGATATATATATATATATATAAATAAAAGTATATACAGAACTTATTCCATATTCTTCCTCATGAAGTAAAGATATAGTCTACCCTCAACACTAACTTCTAAAAAATAGGCCTGGGGGGGGGGTAGTGTAAATTATAAATTCATTCAAAACCTTAGTATTTATGGTGTTGTTTTTGTCTTATCCTGGGCTGTCAGGAAGCATTACACTGACAGGCTATTTTTGCTGTTGTTTCTTTAAGAATGAAATCAGTGTTTAAAAATAAGTCCTCGGGGACAGGAAAATAAGTATAATTTTTAGCCAATGGGGAGGGCCAGAGTGTTGCTGGCCAAAGCCCATAAAAAATCATTTAAAAGGACAAAGGAATATCTCCTGCTCTTAAACACTCAGAAATATAATTTGCTGTGACTTGCGGTCTAGATATACCATTTTGAAATGACCTATGATGAATGTGATGTTGTTGATAGCCCAGCTGTGAACGTAAAAACCTATTGTGATTGGGTGTTTGTATGTAAAGGCCATTGGTTTACCAAAAAAAGGCATGTTTGCATGTTCTTTTTGAAGTTTTTCTTTAGCTTGCAATATTTTCTCAGTTTCTATATCAATTGGCTATTGGTCCCCTGGAATCAATTGTTATTCTCTCGTCAAACATACTATTTGTCTGGTTTTCTGCTTTTTGTGATCATTTTCGCATTGTCAGCAGGTTGCTTTGTGTTTTCGGTATGCACTTTCAGTTAGATTTGGAGGGACAGTCAATCACAGTCTTGTCTGGTTAGATCTTTGCTTTCAATGTCACTGTCCAATCCACTGAAGAACTCTCACGTATGCAACAACACTGATGAAGGATGGGCTGACTGAAGAAATAGTTGAAAAGGTACTATGATCCTTCAAACCTATATTGTCAATATTCTCACAGTTAAACCTATTGCATATCCAAACGAATGAATATTTACCATTTGAAAGATGCCTTTGCCTTCGACAGATGGCCATAAGCAAGCACAATATTTTCTTTGCTCACGCATGCATTATCCTAAAAAAACAAACATGATGGAAATCTTGACAGATATAGACCATTGTCTCCTGGCAGTTTAGGGATCCTACTCTTTGCTATGTCTGTGTTTGTTTTAAAGGCTGTGTTTGCTTTATCTGGTTTAAATGCACAATCACACAGCAGAAAGTGATTGCATCCTTACTCAAACTGACAGCAAACCAGAGTGATTTTTGCGGCTTATAATAAGGACCCAGTATAACGACTTGCTATAATAATGTTATAATTACATGGGTAATGATAGCTTATAGCAAGTGTTTAAAATCAACATTATTTGTATCATAAGACACTTAAGGCTGTTGTGGAGTGTTTCATAAATACACTAAGGTTTTATTTGTGTGCCTACAGTAAAGTGTTAATACGTCTTATACTATCAGTAATCCGCAGCAATACCATGATTGAATGAATATTGAAATGTGAGTTCTCTTCTCTTATGATGCATATTTATTGAGCACCGTCCTTAATGGGTCGACAGGAAGAATCTCTTTTGTTCCCCGTTTTAGGAGAAACACCATTAAACTCCATGGCCTGCATGCATGGATGGCATTAGGCCCCTTTTTGAAACCTTTTCATCCTTTTAATTTCTATAGACCCTCTGTTCAGAGGGGGAATGAGAAAGGACAAGAGCCGTGCCTTTTTTTTAAATGTTCAAATATTTTATATTGTACTGTTGTTTTCATCTGAAGATGAGCCAAATGTGACATAAGTGTCTCATTCTGCCCCTGAACAAGGCAGTTGACCAACTGTTCCTAGGCCGTCATTGAAAATAAGAATTTGTTCTTAACTGACTTGCCTAGTTAAATAAAGGTAAAATTGAAAAAAATATTTAAAAAATTAATTGTATTGACCCCTTCTCATTTCTCCTCCCCTCATTATTTTATGGTCAACTGGGTGCTATGCTTCTGCGTTGAACACTTTCTAAGACCCAGCAAATGGTCTTGTTGTCTTTTTTGATGTAGAATGCTGTTAGTCACAGTTGGTTGAGTGAACAAGGAAATACAATGGTCAAATGAGGGCCTGAAAGAGATTAGGGTATTGTATTTGAGAATTGTATTGTGTTGAAGAGTTATAGTATCAAGAATCGGTCTCACCTTTTTAACATTTATATTCAATGTTCAGCAACCCAACCCCAATGACATGTCATATTTATATGTACCATTTGATCTCATAAGTTCATGAACTTTAGTTGATCTGTGATCAGTCACCTAAGGACAAAGCTTATATTTGCGGTGGCATCCGAAATGCCTGTGGAGACAACAATGGTTTATGGATAATCAGCTCGGTGTATAGAAGAAGCGCAGAGTGGACAGAGAGACATGTCTGAAACCTCCAGCCTGTGTCATGGAAAGTTCAGGAGGAACTCAACTCACACCTTGACCAAACACACACACACACTGCTCAGAATGAGGAAAGAACTGCCCTGGTCTGGGGATCAAATTACTGTACTTGTGGGGGAAGTGGTGGACTGGATAAAGACCACTCATGTGCATGTTTGAGTTTAGTTCTTGTTTATATGGACCTTGTCCTGAGTTAAACCACATATCTAGTCTGAACACAGTTTGCTACCAATTCCTTTGGGATTTCGTTGATTTTGTATAGTTCTGAGAGGATAGTTCAGTATCAAAGAATAATCTTGTTGGCTCTCTGAACCCGAAGAGGGGATCAGTCAGGCTGTGTTCTCCTCACAGAAGAAAGAAGCTTTGTTTTTATAGGCTGGACTGTGTTGAGTACTGCTGATGGACATCTGCTTTATTAGCATATGTGATCCCACCCCCCAACGGAATCTGTTGGTGTGATTTAAGTTTTGTCAATATAATCTTAAAGGGTCCACCAATTCAGCATTGCACTTGCACTTATACACCTATCACACATACTAATGATGGTAAAGATTACCAAAACAAAAATTGCCTGCTACTAATGATAATAAGATAATCATTATTATAATATAATCAGTCATATTGTTAACACTTTCTTAAATATAATAAACAAGCAATATACTGTGTGTATAATATATATATATATATATATATATGAATATTGTAACTTTATTCTATAACCATTGGCTCTAGTTCCCCTGGAGCTCATTGGTGTGGGAATTCTTTAGAAGCAGAGTCATTCTCAGGTCGTTTCACATGGATCCCACCCATGCACACATTGCTGGCCCAAAAGATTACCATTAGCATATCTTCCTTTGTTACGCTAATAACATTAAATGGGGCTTTTCAAAGTTCAGTAGTGGTCTGTCTACCATCAATGTGGAATTTTCCACATTTTTTTTCAATGTAATTTGTTAACTTCACATCAAGGTTTATTGGACACGTGCATACAGCACAGTGAAATGCTTACTTGCTAACTCTCCTCAACATTGCCGTACAAGTCAATCATTTCAGTGTGTTCTTTAACATAACTTAGTGTTACCAATTCATTTTCTTTTTTAAACTATGATAACTTTAATGAATACACATTGATGAATGATTCAAACTATAATGAATACGTGTTTCATTAATTGCAAACATGTGTAAACATTTTGTAGGCATTACAATGTATATGCATTTATAACTTCTCATTTTATATTTATAATAATCAATTGACCTTTGGACTGTATAAATGATTAAATAGATATGTCATTTTATCCTGAGTGTTCAAATCACTGTTGGATTGCCATCTGTCACCAGAGCTCTGGGGTGTTTCCTGTTAGCACCATTTAATAGAATATGCTTAAATTAACATATGTTGGACGTACCCCTTTTTAAAAAGCTCTGAAAGACTGATAAAGATCAAATGCAAAACTTTGGAGATCTCCTTCGACAGATATCTTCTATTTAAGTGGCCGTCGTAACCCGACCCCAATTGAGGAATGCACTCAATCACGTCTATTGTTTCTGGTTACATACAGTTCCTTTTTGTTAGATAAGTATGCTCTGGCTGAGCCGGGGCCACAGAGAGATAACAACAATGCAGATGAAACACCTAGCTCGGAACCCAGATAAATGTAAAAATCAAATCACATTTTATTTGTCACAAGCGCCGAATACAACAGGTGTAGACCTTACTGGGAAATGCTTACTTACAAGCCCTTAACCAACAATGCAGTTTTAAGGAAATAGAGTTAAGAAAATAGTTACTAAATAAATGTAAAGTTTTTAAAAAAGTTTTTAAAAAACAAAACAACAATAGTGAGGGTATATACATGGGGTACTGGTAACAAGTCAATGTACAGGTTAGTAGAGGGTCATTTGTACATGTAGGTAGGGGTAAAGTAACTATGCATAGATAATAAACAGTGAGTAGCGGCAGTGTAATAGAAATCTGCTGGGCAGTTTCAGTCCTATAGACATGCGGAAATTTCAGTCAAATCAAAGTTTCTTGGTCTGGTCAGTCATTTGCAAAAAGGAATAAAATAACCTAACAGGTGTCAAATGTATAAACATCTAATAGATTTGCAAATACAAGGTGGTGAAGTAATAGACTTTTAAATATTCATTAATTTTTTATTTATTTTATTTATCTGTTATTTTACCAGGTAAGTTGACTGAGAACATGTTCTCATTTGCAGCAACGACCTGGGGAATAGTTACAGGGGAGAGGAGGGGGATTAATGAGCCAATTGTAAACTGGGGATTATTAGGTGACCATGATGGTTTGAGGGCCAAATTGGGAATTTAGCCAGGACACCGGGGTTAACACCCCTACTCTTACGATAAGTGCCATGGGATCTTTAATGACCTCAGAGAGTCAGGACACCCGTTTAACGTCCCATCCGAAAGACGGCACCCTACACAGGGCAGTGTCCCCAATCACTGCCCTGGGGCATTGGGATATTTTTTAGACCAGAGGAAAGAGTGCCTCCTACTGGCCTTTATTAATACCTTTAAATCTCTGAGAATCATGTCTCTTGTTTTATTGCGGTACCTGTGGACTTTCCGGTTCTCACCGATTGTTTCCAAAATGCCTGCAGCTTTTATTAGATGGGAGATGTGTTGTGTTGATTGCATCTCTACTTTCCACTTCCTCCCACAGACACTCCCATATTTAGACTATTAGTCAGTACTTAATGAGGTCAACCAGAGCTGTGAATCAAGAAACCCAGTTAGATGGGGGGTAGCTTTAGAATGGCCAGCGTAAATATTATGGCACCAGGGCTGTGGCTCAGGAGATTAAAAATCCAGTTGATTAACTCTTTGCTTAAGTTAAAACACAGGAAGTTGGAAGATTTGTCACCAGCAGGTAGGTTTATCTCTTTGAGGAAAGGGAGGGGGGTTGGTTTCTGCACAACTCAGGAATGGGGAAAAGGTTGGGGGGGGTTGGTTTATTGTTGCTCTAAATCTGTCAGTTCAGTTTCTTTTGGGATGATACAACTAAATAAAACCAAATGCATTTACAGAAGATAGACATCATTGGGTTTGCACTTTGCATCTGATTTTTTTTATTATAAAAAAAAATCTTAAATCAGGGTTGAAAACATTAAGGTCACTATAGTTTAGGATTCCTCCATAGTACAGTTCCAGCATATCCACATCTACAGCAGTCCATTGAGTTGACTGAACCTTTCATCAATGCTGGGAGGAGGGTGACATATCCATCTATTTATGGTTCTGAAGGGGCACTAATCCTGGACAACTGTGCCCCTCTGGCACCATATCCGTTGAACTGATGGCCGGCTGATACAATGGATCTCCTCCTTTGTCCCTGAAACTGTTTTAATTAGCCCCTCAGCGGGGGTGAAGGCACTACGTAGGATGGTAGGACTGGCTCAATGGGACTGGAGAAATCACAGAACCATCATAATACAAGCCGAGGGGTTGACGTGTGCTGTTTCATAGGATTCTAGAAGAGATTTGATTCTACTGACAACTGTTGATATAAAAATACATTTCTAAATACATTTGATTGTGATGATTTCTTCCCCAAAATCATCAATCAGATAATAAGCACTGGATGAAAATGAGTTTCCTTGAGCAAAGTATATTTTTTGTTCACTTCTGCTACTTGGTATACAATATAAGCAGGCACAAGTATACCAAACATACTTCCAAACAGTATAGCACGCTATGGCATGGATGTAAGCAATGTTATTCAATCTCCTTACAGCGTGTCTAACACCAACAGTGGTGCTGTTGCAAAGCAATTGAACCTAAAGCCTGCCAAATCCTTTGTGGACCTCAGCCTATAGGGAAATATAACTGATTAATTAATAGACAGTCTTTCCATCACAGCAGTGTCTTCCTTTAGAAGTCATAACTTGACAGAAAGGCCATCTGGCTTTGAAACCTGTTCAACCTGTAAACATATTCCTCTCTGCCAAACATAAAAATACTACAGTATAATACACTTTTTACACAAAAATACATTTCAGTAATATTACACTGACTAAACATTTAGAATCCAGTTAGTATACTCATCCAGCTCAGATGATTCCGCGATGCAGTGTTTCAGCCAGCTGTCAGTGTGTCGGCAGTGTGTGTGGCCACTCTAAGGCCGTGTGTGAGACGAGCGGCGGCTGTGGCTTGTCACTCCAGTAGCCCAGGGGTCCTCTCTCTGGACAGAAGAGGTCTTCCTCTCCTGAGGGCCTCCCAAGGCGAACGCCAAAGACCACTTGGACCTCCCACCAGTCCCCACACAAACCCTGCCTTCAACAGCAACTCAAGAGGTAGCCACCAACACAGAGAATAGTGAGGCGCTGGACAGAGGAGGCAGACTCAATGCTACAGCACTGTTTTGAGAATACTGATTGGAATATGTTCAACAATTCCTCCACCCAGGACTCATCCATCAACATTGAGGAATATACATCGTTAGTCACAGGCTTCATTAGGAAATGTGTTCATGATGTTGACCCACAATAACAATCCGGACATACCCCAACCAAAAACCCTGGCTGAACGGAGAAATCCACATCATGCCGAGAGCCCGTACTGCAGCATTTAATGTCAGTAGAATGAACCCGGTGACACGTACAAGGCAAGCAGGTACGAGCTCCGTAAATACATTAGTGCAAAAAGACAATACAAACTCAAACTTGAATCAGTGTTCGACAAACAACTCAGACACGTGATGCATATGACAAGGACGACATGGACTACAAAAGCAAATCCAGCTGTGTGGTGCCCACTGAAGCCTCCCTCCCAGACGAGCTTAACACATTCTGTACCCGCTTTGAGGCAAACAATACCGAGCCATCCAGGAAGGATCTGAATGCTTTCGCCCTCTTAGGCTGATGTGAGAAACTCTCAAAAGGGTGAATACTCACAATGCCGCCGGCCCAGACCGCATCTCTGACCGCATCCTAAGGGTGTGCACTGTCCAGCTGGCGGGTATCTTCTTGGACATCTTCAACCTGTTCCTGTCCCAAGACTGTAGTCCCCACTTGCTTCAAGGAGACCACCATCATCCCAGTGCCCAAGTAAGCCAAGGTGACATGCCCAAATTACTATCGCCCCGTCACGCTCACCCCTGTCATCATGAAGTGCTTCGAGGGGCTAGTCACGGCCCACATCAAGGCCAGCATGCCAGGCATGTACCGCTCCAACAGTTCCAATGTCATTTCCATTGCTATTCACACGGCTGTAACACATCTGGATAAGAGGAACACCTATGTGAGAATACTGTTCATTGACTAAAGTTCAGCATTCAATAGTATTGTTTCCTCCAAGCTCAACACTAAGTTCAGAGCCATGGGTCTGATCACCACTCTCTGCAACTGGATCCTGGACTTCCTGACGGGCAGACCACAGGCTGTGAGGATTCGCAACCACCTTCTCCACACAGACTCTTAACACAGTGGCCCCCCAGGGGTGTGTCCTCAGCCTTCTGCTGTACTACCTGTTCACCCATGACTGCGTGGCTTTGCACGACACCAACTCCATCATCAAGTTCACTGACAACACAGCAGTTGTGGCCTGACGACGACGAGTCAGCCTATAGGGAGGAGGTACGTGAAATGGCATTGTGGTGCCAGGACAACAACCTCTCCCTCAATGTCAGCAAAACAAAGGAGTACATTGTTGACTTCAGAAAGCAGAGGAGGGAACACACCCCGATCCACATCAACGGGACTGCAGTATAGAGGGTCAGCAGTTTTACGTTCCTCGGCGCTCACACCACCGAGGACTTGACATGAACCAACACCACCCCTCTTGTCAAGAGGGCGCAACAGCGCCTCTACTGCCTAAGGTGGCTGACGAAATTCGGCAAGCCACCCCGAGTCCTCTCCAAATACTACCACTGCACCATCGAGAGCGTCCTGACCGGTTGCATCATGGCCTGGTATGGGAATTGCTCGGTCCACAAGGCTCTTCAGTGGGTGGTGAAGTGTTCACTCACTTACCGTCGAGCAGACGGTATCGGAGCATGAGGTCTGATGGAAACTGTCTCTGAGCCTGTTGGCATCTACAAGCTATCAGACTGCTGAACACTTGAACTGGACTGACCACCTGCTCTGATTCTCCGCACACACCCACACAGACACACAGACACACAGACACACACACACATTCATGCTTCAGAAACAAACCACAATTTCTGCTACCAGTCTTTACTATTGCTTATACTGCACAATTGAAACACTTGCCCCCAATCTCCCCTTTCTCTGATACATATAAATTGTGCCTTCCTGTATTATACTTATGCTCAAGTGTTAATTCTATTCTACCGAGCCATTGACTTTATGTTCGTATTCTTATTGTTGCATTGTCAAGAAGGAACCCGCAAATAAGCATTTAGTTGTGGCGGTGTATACCATGTGTATCCCGTACATATGACTAATAAAACTTGAAACTTGAAATTACACATTCAATTCAGAAAATTATTTGTCCACTAACCCAGATGTTGTATGTCTTACTGTGGATAAACCATACCATGGAGAGGGCAAACAAGTTAGGCATTTTTATGTTAATGTCGTCCCCCCGCCCCCGCCTGCTTGGAGGAGGGGTGGTGCAGACAGATCCAAATCCCTTTTAACTAAGTGGCCAGAGAGGAGTAAGGGCAATTATTCCACCATGATGCATTCCTTTTCAGAAGAGGATTCCATTACTGTGCAACATGTGGAATGCAAGCTGTTTCATAGGCATTCAAGGCATGCCACACAACCTAGCCAGCCAACTCCCCTCTTTTATTACCCAAAAAGACCAAAAGATGTGAGTGGGATAAGAGCGGTTTATGCACAACAAGAATGAGACAATATAACGTTTGATAAAGCAAAGAATCCAAAGGAATCATTGGTCGGCATTGGGCATACAACTCCAATTGAAACACACAAGTCATGAATTTTCCTTCACATGTTGTGAACCGTGCCTCTCGAACCATGTTTTCATTGTGTTTAGCATATGGTTAGATGTGTATTTTTGCAGCAGGTCTATGGTCACTTATCATTAATGCACTTCCTTGATGTTTTCTGTTGACTTTTGTTGTCATCCAATTGTTGTTGTTAGCCTGCTCTCAGCTTCCATAAACAAAAGTCTAATGATGAAAAATCCAGCTGGTGTTACTTTGTGAATATAGAAACCTACAATTAAGAAAGATGAATAATGATGTGCCCTGATGAAGCCCCTCCCTAGCCACACAGAGCTCCCCGAGGCAAAGTCCTGTGAGAAAATTTTGTTTGTTTGTTTTCCTCCTTCATAGTCATGCTGATTGTGAGAAACAGGAGATGTAAAATAAATCTGCTCCCCCCCATCACCTTGCGTCATCAATTCATTTACAAAGGAACCCGAGTGAGAATGTTTAAAGATAAAGCTGATGTATTTTACAGATGTGTATTTCCAATCTTCTTTCTGTTGTTGTTGATTTTCTCTTTAAAAAAAATGCACATTTAAAAGAATATAGTAGAGTATAAATAGTTATTTTAATGCATACATTTCTCATTTGCTGGTTGTGTATAGCTTGTTACCTCATTTCTATTACACAGACATCCTTTATTATTGTATGATTTGCTAGATTGTATAGATGTGTTAGGAGGAAATGACAAAATAGCACATTTATAAGATGGGACACTTGAGTCTTGTGTAACCCCTATTCCACCTGTAGCTTATGCTATACTTCTTAAGAGGTCCGGCTCATCAATGAAGCTCATTGTTTCAACAATTCTCTCACTGTTTCCCCCCAAAAAACGGGACACTTCTTACCCTTGTGTCATTCACT
Organism: Oncorhynchus tshawytscha; assembly: GCF_018296145.1. Classification (NCBI taxonomy): domain Eukaryota; kingdom Metazoa; phylum Chordata; class Actinopteri; order Salmoniformes; family Salmonidae; genus Oncorhynchus; species Oncorhynchus tshawytscha. The sequence continues at coordinate 11,080,509 of NC_056450.1, read as the reverse complement.
GTCACCTTTTTAGGAAGAGAGTGGAGCATGAAGCAAGGACTTTATCACCTCTACTAAGAGCCAGGCAACAATAAGCACGAGATTTCCTACTGAACAGGGCTAAGCAGTTGTGAGCTGGAAAACGCATGCTTTCCAACACGTTCTTCCGCCAGCGTTATGGGGCTGTCATATGTTGAGCATTTGTTTGAACATTTTGAACACTTGTGGAGTTAGAACCAAACACAATCTCACGTTTGAAAGGCAACCCAGAAGAAGAAAATGTTGACAAGATGGTGAGGGTATAAAGATGAATGTTGGCCCTACCTTGAAGCTACACGATGTCTCATCTACTCTAGCTCTGTCTGTTGAACTATTTTAATTGGACATTTAAAAATTGGGATTTTGAATGTAAAGTGCTCGCAACAAACTTCACAGGACAGTGTCGGTTTTGTGTAGGTCAGCAGAAGTACTGACAACTATAGGGAGCAGCCAGCAAAATGAGTGGTTCAGTGATAAGTACTAATCCTAGGCTTTCATCCTGGTCCATCAGACCAGACAGGTCAGGGTTAATGACAGGCTGGCGTTGCGTCTTTAATGTACTATGTGTTGATGTAAAATGGCCTCTGAAAACAAAAAGCCTTCATATGAGTGAAACTCGATGTTCATAGTAGTAAAATAGCAAGAACCGTGGTTATCCAGACAAACCACTGTGATTTTGCATACATGGGCCCTGACCGACGGTTGTGCCACATTGTTTTGCTCTGTACACTCTCAGAAATAAAGATTGGTCTTAAAGGAATACAAACACTTTTCACTATATTAATACCCTATAAGGTACGTCCTTTGTAGCTAATTTTACTCTGGTTTACCTTAGGGGACAGGATAGTACAGAAGGGTACCTTTGGAAAAATGTACAAATTTGCCTGTTTAGGGAACCACCACAGTGACAAAGCCATTTTGTCACATTTAAGTGCCAAACATCTACCTCTTAAAAAGGTTTCTAGGTGTTGTTTTAACACTGTGGGGTGTAAAGGCTTACACTGCGTGTACAAAACATGAAGAATTCCTAATAATTCCTAATATTGAGTTGCACCCCCTTTTGCCCTCAGAACAGCCTCAATTTGTCGGAGCATGGTGTCGAAAGTGTCCCACTGGGATGCTGGCCCATGTTGACTCCAATGCTTCCCACAGTTGTCAAGTTGGCTGGATGGCTTTTGGCTGGTGGACCCTTGTTGATACACACCGGAAACTGTTGAGCATGAGAAACCCAGCAACGTTGAAGTTGTTGACACACTCAAACTGAGGTGCATGGCACCTACAACCGTACACTGTTCAAAAGGCATTTAAATCTTTTGTCTTGCCCATTCACCCTCAATGGCACACACACAATCCATGTCTCAGTTGTCTCAAAGCTTAAAAATCCTTCTTTAACCTGTCTCCTCCACTTCATATACACTGATTTAAAGTGGATTTAACAAGTGACAACAATAAGGGGATCATAGCTTTCACTTGGAGTCACATGGTCAGTCTATGTCATGGAAATGTTTTGTACATTCAGTATATTTCCCAGGGTATCTTTCAAGTGGTGGGAGTAGGCGGCAACACATCTGCCACGCTGATCCTTAGCACTGGGGCCCCTCAGGGGTGTGTGCTTTGTCCCCTCCTGTATTCCCTGTTCACCTACGACTGTGTGGCCAAACACGGCTCCGACACCATCATTAAGGTTTGCCGACGGCACAGCAGTGGTAGGCCTGGTCACCGACAACGATGAGACGGCCTATAGGGATGAGGTCAGGGAACTGGCAGTGCGGTGCCAGGACAACAGACTCTCCCTCAATGTGAGCAAGACAAGGGAGCTGGTCGCGGGCTACAGGAAAATGCAGGACGAACAGGCCCTCATTAACATCGATGGGGCTGTGGTGGAGTGGGTCAAGAGTTTCAAGTTCCTTGGTGTCCACATCACCAACGAAATATCACAGTCCAGACATACCAAGACAGTTGTAAAGAGGGCACGACAAAACCTTTTCCCCCTCAGGAGACTGAAAAGATTTGTCATGGGTCCCCAAAAGATCCTCAAAAGGTTCTATAGTTGTACCATCGAGAGCATTCTGACCGGTTGCATTACCGCCTGGTATGGCAACTGCTCGGCCTCTGACCGTAAGGCGCTACAGAGGAAGTGCGAACAGCCCAGTACATCACTGGGGCCAAGCTTCCTGCCATCCAGGACCTATACAGTAGGCGGTGTCAGAGGAAAGCCCATAAAATTGTCAGAGACTCCAGTCCCCCAAGTTATAGACCGTTTTCTCTGCTACCGCACGGCAAGCAGTACCGGAGCACCAAGTCTAGGACCAAAAGGCTCCTCAACAGCTTCTACCCCCAAGCCATAAGACTGCTGAACAATTAATTAAATAGCCACCGGACAATTTACATTGACCCCCCCTCCCTTTTGTACACTGCTGCTATTCGCTGTTTATTATCTATGCATAGTCACTTCACCCAAACCTACATGTACAAATTACCTCAACTAGCCTGTACCAGTGCCCCCTGTATATAGCCTTGTTATTGTTATTCCTATTGTGTAACTTTTTATTTTAGTCTACTTGGTAAATATTTTCTTAACTCTTATTGAACTGCACTGTTGGTTAAGGGCTTGTAAGTAAGCATTTCACTGTAAAGTCTACACTTGTGGTATTCAGTGCATGTGACAAATAAAGTTTGATTTTGAAGTAAATTGAAGAGTTACCAGTACCACCTATGACTGTGTTTTCTAGTGACAGAGACATGGTTGTTGCATTCAATGGCTTTTAAGTCCAGTAGCCTTCACCAAGCGAGTGCCTATTTTATCATTGAAATTAAAAAGTCTTTATGACAATACATTAAATATATCATAAGGCTATACTTTGACAGCCTAGTTTTACCCTAATACAGTGGTCTGAAACTCCAGTTTGCAGGCCACATCTGGCAAGTCACATTATGCTGGCATGCAAAGTTATATGTAAATCCTATTTGAATCCAGGCAGAGTTAAGATGTCTAAAAATCTGAACTTTTAATCACCCGCAACCTGCATTTACTATGACTGCCAAGGTTGGAAAAATTGAGACCATCTAAATATCTCTGTAACGAGTCCAATAAGTCCATCTACTAACAGATTGGATTAGTTTAGAAAAATGTATTTATCATTGTGTACCATAAGATCAATCAATCAATGTGCATGTTAAAACACATTGCAACAAAGTTACATTTTTGGATTAAAAAAATAATTTAAAAAAAATCAACCTGCCATAGGGCATCCTCGAAAATACGATAATGATGGGCATGGTGTGTGATGATTGTACCTTTTTGTATTCAGAATATTGGGTACTAAAATGTACAACAATTTATACTAGATTATCCACACACTAGATTATACAACAGTACCATGTGCGCACCTCTGAACTGAAGGTACATTGTGTATTTTCATATTTTTGTACCCCTTGGGAACAATACTGCACCCTAACCATACTATTTCTTAGAGTGTAGCCTGGCACACATGTATTCCTCTATGCTTAGATAGATAGCAAATATTAACCTCAAACAAAAAGTTTAAATATATATATATATATATATATATATATATATAATGTATTATATATGTATATATTTGTTCTGGAAGGGGAACAGACACTTGTCAATGTAGTAATACCCTATAAGGTATCTTATACTGAACAAAAATATAAACGCAACAGGCAACCATTTCAAAGATTTTACTGAGTTACATTTCATATAAGGAAATCAGTCAATTTAAATAAATACTTGAGGCCCTAAGCTATGGATTTCGCATGACTGGGAATACAGATATGCATCTGTTGGTCACAGATACCAAATTGCATCACCACCATTTGCCTCTCCTTTGCATAAAGTTCATCAGGCTGTTGATTGTGGCCTGTGGAATGTTGTCCCACACTTCAATGGCTGTGCGAAGTTTCTGGTATTGGAAAGTACTGGAACATGCTGTCGCACCCATCGACCCAGAGCATCCCAAACATGCTCAATGGGTGGCATTTCTGATGAGTATGCAGGCCATGGAAGAACTGGGACATTTTCAGCTTCCAGCAATTGTGTAAAGATCCTTGCGACATGAGGTGATGGCTACGGAAGAATGGCAGAACAATGGGCCTCAGGATCTCGTCACGGTATCGCTGTGCATTCAAATTGCCAATAATAAATTGCAATTGTGTTTGTTGTCCGTAGCTTATATCTGCCCATACCATAACTCTACCACCACCATGGGGCACCATGGGGCCCGGTACAGTTGAAACCGGGATTCATCCGTGAAGAGCAAACATGTACAGTTTGTCAGTGGCCATCAAAGGTGAGCATTTGCCCACTAAAGTTGGTTACGACGACTAACTGCAGTCAAGTCAAGACCCTGGTGAGGACGACAAGCACGCAGATGAGACGGTTTCTGACAGTTTGCGCAGAGGTTCTAAATGGGAAACCCACCAGTTTCATCAGCTGTCCAGGTGGCTAGTCTCAGACGATCCCGCAGGTGAAGAAGCCAGATGTGGTGGTCCAGGGCTGGCATGGTAACACATGGTCTGCGATTGTGGGCCAGTTGGACGTACTGCAAATTCTTTAAAACGACATTGTAGGCGGCGTATGGTGGAGAAATTAAAGTAAAATTATCTGGCAACAGCGCTGGGGCACATTCCTGCAGTCAGCATGCCAATTGCGCGCTCACTCAACTTTGTGGCATTGTGTGACAAAACTGCACATTTTAGAGTGGCCTTTTGTTATCCTGTGTGATGATCATCCTGTTTAATCAGCTTCTTGATATGCCACACCTGTCAGGTGGAGGGATTATCTTGGCAAAGGAGAAATGCTCACTAACAGGGATGCAAACAAATGGTGCACACAATTTTAGAGAAATAAGCTTTCAGTGAATTTGTTTTGTTTCAGCTCATGAAATGAAACACTTTACATGTTGCTTTTACATTTTTGTTCTGTGTATATACACACATTCAGTGGCCAGCTTACTAGGTACACCACCCTGTTCACAAAAGTGGTTTGTGTCTACACACAGTGAGTCACATGGCCGTGGCTTGCTATATAAAGCAGGCAGCGTCCAAGAAGTTGACTCAAGTTTCCTAAAAAGCACCTGGATGATCATCAAAACTCTTGGAAGAATGTTCTATGGACAGATGAGTCAAAAGTACAACTTTTTGGATGACATGGGTCCCATTATGCCTGGCGAAAACCAAACACTGTATTTAACAGTAAAAATCTTGGTGTTGGTTTGGGGATGCTTTGCTGCCTCAGGACCTGGATGACGTTCCTTATTAGAAGGAACCATGAATTCTGCTCTGTATCAGAGAATTCTACAGGAGAATGTCAAGCCATCCCTCTGTGAGCTGAAGCTGAATCATGCAGCAAGACAATGATCCAAAACACACAGTCAAGTCGACATGAATATGGTTACAATTCCACAAATGTGAAGTTTTGGATTGGCCAGACCTAATCCCAATTGAGATGTTGTGGCAGGACCTGAAGCGAGCAGTTGATGCTTGAAAATCCACAAATGTTGCTGAGTTAAAGCAGTTCTACATGGAAGAGTGGGCCAAAATTCCTCCACAGCGTTGTGAGAGACTGATCAACAGCTCCATGAAGCATTTGGTTGGAGTCATTGAAGCTAAAGGTGGGGGCAATTACTTTTTCCACGCAGGGACATTAGGGTTTTGCATAACTTTGTTTATGAAATAAAGGAAATTAGCATGTATTGTTATTTGTTCACTCAAGGTCCCTTAATCTAAATGTTAGGTTTTGGTTTAAGATCTGATAACTTTCAGTATAAAAAAATATGCAAAAATAGAGATTTAGAAAGCGGACACATACTTTTCACAGCACTGCATACATACAGTTGAAGTCTACGTTTACGTACACTTAGGTTGGAGTCATTAAAACTAGTTTTTCAACCACCACAAATTTCTTGTTAAACAAACTATAGTTTTGGCAAGTTGGTTAGGATATCTACTTTGTGCATGACAAGTAATTTTTCCAACAATTGTTTACTGACAGATTATTTCACTTATAATTCCCTGTATCACAATTCCAGTCGGTCAGAAGTTTACATACAATAAATTCACTGTGCCTTTAACCTGTCTCGGACTGGGGTTCCACTAGCGGTAAACAAATCCAAAAGCGTGTTCAGGTCCAGTCGGACGAAAAGTTCAAAAAGTTATATTACAGGTTGAAGAAACTTGTCAAACTAAGTATAGAATCAATCTTTAGGATGTTTTTATCATAAATGTTAAATAATGTTCCAACCGGAGAATTCCATTGTCTGTAGAAAAGCAATGGAACGAGAGGTACCTCTCATGTGAAATGCGCGTGACTGAGAACGAGGCTGCAGGCAGACCCCTTAGTCAAACAGCTCCCATCCGGCCCCACTTCACATTAGAATGTTGTTTCAGACTTCTCAAGACAGTTGACATCTAGTGGAAGTGCAACATAACCCATATCCCACTGTGAATTTGATAGGGGCTGAGTTCAAAAACTACAAATCTCAGATTTCCCACCTCCTGTTTGGATTTTTTCTCAGGTTTTTGCCTGCCATATGAGTTCTTTTATACTCACAGACATCATTCAAACAGTTTTAGAAACGTCAGAGTGTTTTCTATCCAATACTAATAATAATATGCATATATTAGCATCTGGGACTAAGTAGGAGGCAGTTCACTCTGGGCACTCTATTCACTCTATTCATCCAAAAATGAAAATGCTGCCCCCTATCCCAAAGAAGTTAAACAACTTGGAAAATTCCAGAAAATGATGTCATGGCTTCAGAACCTTCTGATAGGCTAATTGACATCATTTGAGTCTACCTGTGGATGTATTTCAAGGCCTACCTTCAAACTCAGTGCCTCTTTGCTTGACCTCTGTTCTGATTAAACAAAAATCGAACTGTTTGGCCATAATGACCATCATTACGTTTGGAGGAAAAGGGGGAAGCTTGCAAGCCGAAGAACACCATCCCAACCGTGAAGCACGGGGTGGCAGCATCATGTGTTGGGGGTGCTTTGCTGCAGGAGGGACTGGTGCATTTCACAAAATAGATGGCATCATGAGGCAGGAAAATGATGTGGATATATTGAAGCAAAATCTCAAGACATCAGTTAAAGGAAGTTAAAGCTTGGTTGCAAATGGGTCTTCCAAATGGACAATGACCCCAAGCATACTTCCAAAGTTGTGGCAAAATGGCTTAAGGACAACAATGTCAAGGTGTTGGAGTGGCCATCACAAAGCCCTGACCTCAATCCTATAGAAAATTTGTGGGCGGAACTGAAAAAGTGTGTGCGAGCAAGGAGGCCTACAAACCTGACTCAGTTACACCAGTTTTGTCAGAAGGAATGGGCCAATATTCACCCAACTTATTGTGAGAAGCTTGTGGAAGGCTACCCAAAACATTTGAACCAACTTAAACAATTTAAAGGCAATGCTACCAAATACTAATTGAGTGTATGTAAACTTCTGACCCACGGGGAATGTGATGAAAGAAATAAAAGCTGAAATATATCATTCTCTCTACTATTATTCTGACATTTCACATTCTTAAAATAAAGTGGTGATCCTAACTGACCTAAGACAGGGAATTTGTACTAGCATTAAATGTCAGGAATTGTGAAAAACTGAGTTGAAATGTAGTTAGCTAAGGTGTGTATAAACTTCCGACTTCAACTGTACAAAGTTAAAAATCTCATGTTATGCATGAAAACATAACTCCTACCTTCCCTCTCTGTCTACCAGTTATACATTCAGAGAAGCGTTTGATACACAAGTTACTATACAGAAAAACTAATACATAACACAATTATAACATCAACATTTATAATTGGCAAATATAAAAATCAAGTAGCTAATATATAAATAACATTGTCTTGCAGATACTGCCAAGTCTTAACTATGGTTAGCATCATCACATTGCATTCGGAAAGTATTCAGACCCCTTCCCTTTTTTCACATTTTATGTTACAGCCTTATTCTAAAATTTATTAAATATGATTTCTCATCAATCTACACACAATACCCCATAATAACAAAGCGAAAACAGTTTTTTTTTTGCTAATTTATTAGAAGAAGAAAAACATACCTTATTTACATTAGTATTCATACCCTTTGCAATGAGTCTCGAAATTGAGCTCAGGCACATTATTTTTCCATTGATCATCCTTGATTTGTTTCTACAACTTGATTTCAATTGATTGGACATTATTTGGAAAGGCACACACCTGTCTATATAATGTCCCCCAGTTGACAGTGCATACCAGAGCAAAAACCAAGCCACGAGATCGAAGGAAATGTCCATAGAGCTCTGAGACAGGATTGTGTTGAGGCACAGATCTGGGGAAGGGTACTAAAAAAGGTCTGCAGCATTGAAGGTCCCCAAGAACCCAGTGGCCTCCATCATTCTTAAATGAAAGGAGTTTGGAACCACCAAGACTCCTAGAGCTGGCCACCAGCCAAACTGAGCAATCAGGGGAGAAGAGCCTTGGTCAGGGAGGTGACCAAGTACCCAATGGTCACTCTGACAGGGCTCCATAATTCCTCTGTGGAGATGGGAAAACCTTCCAGAAGGACCATCTCTGCAGCACTCCACCAATCAGGCCTTTATGGTAGAGTGGCCAGACGGAAGCCACTCCTCGGCAAAAGGTACATAACAGCCCACTTGGCGTTTGCCAAAAGGCACCTAAAGGACTCTCAGGTCTGATGAAACCAAGATTGAACTCTTTTAGCCTGAATGCCAAGTTTAGCTTCTGGAAGAAACCTGGCACCAACCCTACGGTGAAGCATCATGCTGTAGGGATGTTATTCACCGGCAGGGACTGGGAGACTAAAGATAAACAGAGCGAAGTACAGAGAGATCCTTGATGAAAACCTGCTTCAGAGCGCTCAGAACCTCAGACTGGGGTGGAGGTTCACCTTCCAACGGGACAACAACACTAGCCACACAGCCAAGACAACGCAGGAGTGGCTTCGAGGCAAATCAATGTCCTAGAGTGGCCCAGCCAGAGCCTGGACTTGATCAAACATCTCTGGAGAGACCTGAAAATAGGTCCCCATCCAACCTGATAGTGCTTGAGGATCTGCAGAGAAGAATGGGAGAAGCTCCCCATATACAGGTGTGCCAAGCTTGTAGTGTCATACCCAAGAAGACTCGAGGCTGTAATCGCTTCTAAAGGTGCATCAACAAAGTACCGAGTAATTTGGTATTGCATTTTTTTATTTGTAAGAAATTTGCACAAATTTCAATATAGCTGTTTTTGCCTTGTCATTGTTTTTTTTGTGTAGATTGATGATTAAAAAAAACAACAACAATTTAATAAAGTTTAGAATAAGGCTGTAACCTAACAAAATGTGGAAAAAGTCAAGGGGTCTGAATAGTTTCCGGAGGTACTTTATGTACTGTGTCTATATCACTGACTTCTATCCTCTGCTCTCCTCGCAGTCTACTATATTGATGACAGACATTATGACCAACATTTCCTTTGGTGATGTTTGGTGGTTGGCAACTGTAATGGAATACTTGTTAAAAATAGAAGAATGTGCTTTAATTTGTCAAGGGGATCTAGGCTGACAATTTTCGTAAAGTCCACTATAACAGCCTTCAAAGGCCCCTGACCCAGGGAGGCGGCAACCTTTGACCTTATTTGTGCCCCTTTAGGACTTTTTTCTGGTTCTGGCCAGATGGTTAAATTATCAAAGAGTTTTTATGAGAAAAATCTGCAGGCAAGAGTAGAGGAGTATATTTTTCTCATTGTGTGGATGCTGACTGGAAGGAGTCACGGAGCCTGCGTAACATCCGACTCGCAGTGGGGAAACGGAATTGGAAACATGGGATGAGGGTATGTGTCCACACTTTGACACTACCAAACACTGATCTATGGCAGTTGTTCTTACATTGCTTACTTGTTATTACAAATATCGACTTACAATGTAATGAGTCTTCAGAACTTTGGCATCATAGTAGCTTACTAAATTCTAAATACATACAGTCACATTTTCTCATCTTTCTCCAGTGGATATTACTTGAGGTAGCCTGTGGAGTATTATGACTCCCTCTGTCCCCCGAAAACAAGCTGGCGTGTTTTTTATGGGCGGTTGCAGTGCCAGCCAGCAACTGATGTGACAGTGAGTCTTCTGAGATCTGGGGTGAGGGGTAGAGTTGTGTGTCCCAAGGTCACAATAACCTGCTTTGCTCACATCACTCGTGGCATCTTTATGAACGACGGGCCATTAGGCTGGATTAGGTTTGTGTGTGGAACCCCTCATTCCTCGCACAATCTATAAACCTCTCAAAACAGGAATATGTGAAGAAGAAAAGTGTTGTGTGTGCACGCGTGTTGATGTCTGTGTGCATTTTATTTTGTAATGACAATTGAGCTGCTCTCTGTGTTGTGGAGCCATGATAATGGTCTACTCCCCTCTCAGCAATAAGTGCATGGCTCTCTCTGTGGTAATGATGCTGTTAACATTACTATTTGGCTATCCTTCACCACCCAAATTTCAGCTGCTTCCGCTGAGCATAATCATAATCTTCTTCATAGAACTGAAATATCAACATGGCCATGCACTACATGACCAAAAGTATGTGAAACACCTGCTTGTCGAACGTCTCATTCCAAAATCATGGGAATTAATATGGAGTTGGTCCCCCCTTTGCTGATATAACAACCTCCACTAATCTGGGAAACCTTTCCACTAGTTGTTGGAGCATTGCTGCGGGGACTTGCTTCCATTCAGCCATGAGCATTAGTGAGGTCGGGCACAAAGGTGTTCGATAGGGTTGAGGTCAGGGCTCTGTGCAGGCTAGTCAAGTTCTTCCACACCGATCTTGACAAACCATTTCTGTATGGACCTCGCTTTGTGCATGGGGGCAATTCCATGCTAAAACAGGAAAGGGCCTTCCCCAAACTGTTGCCACAAAGTTGGAAGCACAGAATCGTCTAGAATGTCATTGTATGCTGAAGCGTTAAGACTTCCCTTCACTGGAACTAAGGGGCCTAGCCCAAACAATAAAAAACAACCCATACCATTATTCCTCCACTAAACTTTAAAGTTGGCACTATGCATTCGGGCAGGTAGCGTTCTCCTGGCATCCGCCAAACCTAGATTTGTCTGTCGAGCTGCCAGATGGTGAAGCGTGATTCATCACTCCAGGGAATGCGTTTTTACCGCCTCAAAGTCCAATGGTGGTGAGCTTTACACGACTCCAGCCGACGGGTGGCATTGCACATGGTGATCCTAGGCTTGTGTGCGGCTGCTCGGCGACAGAAATCCATTTCATGAAGCGCCCGACGAACAGTTATTTTGCTGATATTGCTTCCAGAGGCAGTTTGGAACTCGGTAGGGAGTGTTGCAACCGAGGACAGACTATTTTCACGCGCTACAGCACTTGGCGGTCCCGTTCTATGAGCTTGTGTGGCCTACTACTTTGCGGCTGAGCCATTGTTGCTCCTAGACGTTTCCACTTCACAATAACAGCACTTACAGTTGACCGGGGCAGCTCTAGCAGGGCAGAAATTTTACGAACTGACTTGTTGGAAAGGTGGCATCCTATGATGGTGCCACGTTGAAAGTCACTGAGCTCTTCAGTAAGGCCGTTCTACTGCCAATGATTGTCTATGGAGATTGCATGGCTGTGTTCTCAATTTTATACTCCCGTCAGCAACGGGTGTGGCTGAAATAGCCGAATCCACTAATTTGAAGGGGTAACCACATACTTTTGTATATATAGTGTATTTGTGTGGATGATGCTGCAATTTGGAATTTGCCCCAATCCCTCTCTTGCAAGTTCTGGGCATACCTAACTATGATATTGATATTTGTTTGTGAAAGTGTTGTGGTGTTTTCAATTCGTTTTAACCCCCTATATCGAATCGATAGACGACCTCGAAGATGAGAGAAAGATTGATTGTGAGGCACATTGCTCAGGCACTTTAGATGGTTATTGCCACCATTTTACCTTGTTTTTTTCCCCCTCCAGTCTTCATAACTATGGTAACCTAAGCTGTCCCCAGCTTGGACGTTTAATGTGGCCATTCCTGTTCCTGATTGCACTCTGAGGTTGAGCAGGATCTCAAGCCACTGGAAGCAGTTAAAATAATAGGAGCTGACCACATGTTTGAGGTTATGAGAAGGGGAAGGATGCCCGGGCCCCCAACATGGAAGGACCAAACAAGTGCTATGGGAACTTTTACAGAATCTCCCAACTTATGAGAATCAAGACAATATTAAAAACCATTCATTATGACAGAGTTTTGTTTATGAAGCAGTTGTTAAATCAATTGATCTGGTTTGTGATCACTCCTGTCAGAATTAAAGAGATTGGGTCTGTATTTTAAAATCCCCAGCGAAAAGGTTAAAAAAAAAGAGGTTACAGGACAGGTCATTTTAGTTGGCCACCTCTGCCCATCAAGGTACAGTTAGATTTGGAGATATCTGCAAACTTGGCTTATGTTAACCCTATAGTCATTACTGATAGAGATAGTAGGTTAGCTGCCACATCTACTCACCAGTAGTGACAAGGCAGGCATTGTGTGTGTGCATAGTTAGGTCAGTCTGTTACATCTGGTACTTCCTGTTTACCTTCCCCTGTGGGGCTACCCCTCAGATCCAGCACATAATAAAAACTACATTTAATTTGTACAGCACTTTCCATTACAGTGTTATCTTTAGGGTTCACTGCTCTCGTTTATATGTCCAGGACACCAATTCATGTTTAATATTAGAGGTTGATGTGTATTGGGTGAGCAGTGGAGAACACCTGTTTTCAGTATTTATGTTTTTGTACTCATAATTGCCTATACGTAACATCAATAAATATCCCTTGAAATAATTATACTAAACATTCTGTCCCCTCTGAATGAGATTTGTTTCTCTATGTTTGCTCCCTTCCTCCCTGATGATGGCCAATGTTTTTTTTTTTTTTGTCACCGTTAAATCTCAAGGTTTCAGGGACACAAAGACCCCATGGCAGTGCACTGGGCTGGCTGACCCTCCCTGCAGATGGCCAGAGGATCAGAGGCTGTCTGTCTGTCAGCACGCTTAAACGAGCGAAGATTCACAGGGTTCCTTCCCTGCGGGGGAGGAGGGTGTCTGAATAGGGGCATTTCCACCAGCTTCTATAGCCTCCCACAGAGCATTTGTAAAATGATTTGCGGCAAATTTGTTTAATCAATATGGATGTGGGGGTTGGAATCCTCTTTTCCCCTCTTTTTTTTGATCTCCCTCTAAGTCAGTCATCGGTCACTGGTGTGTGTTTGCATAAGGAGAATACATAGGCTAAGCTAAGGTGAGGAGTCATTGACCACACATAGAATGTGGGGAAACAAGCTTGGTGATTATTACAACAGGTCACACCAGTTTGAAGTACTCAATTAAGATGAGGGGCAGAATAATAGTTTTCTTTCTCAGGCATTGTGAACTCATTGTCAACTGGAAAGAAGTTTAGCCTACTGTTCAAATCCTTCACTGTGATGCCATGTAAAACACTACATCAGCCAGTGTGAGTGCTTTACAGGGTGCGTCCCCTCTCCAAAAGCTTCAGTCCTTGCTCTGTCATGTAGGAAAGCAACAGGAGTCTCTCTGTCATTGAATGTGTGATGTCTTGGTGTCGACTACAGGCAGGTGGTTTCACTCCCATTCTATCTGTCGCCGGGGACAATTGACATCTGTGGTTTCTTTCCCTTTCACAACTTGTACTTTCTTTCAAGCTCTATAACCCCCCCCGCAGGCAGGGCAAGCTAAGGCTGAGGGACAAAGCTCGGACATGGCATTATGTTAACTGTTCTTCTCTTTCTTAGAGATTCATGATCATTTCATACAACCCTGCGTGTTGATTTACAGGCTAATAGCCACAGGTGGATCACTTGTTTTCTACCTTGTTGTTCAACAGGGAAACAATTCAAACGGATTTAAACATATCTGGATGTATTTTAGCACGTGACAGGTTTTGAGTGAACTCCAGGTCACTTGAATGCCCGTAAAACATGATATGGAAAGGCTATGATAACATGATATGATACAACATTCTTACCCAGTTACAGGGACTTTACAGTTGTCGACCTCTGAGGTAAAACCTCTAGAATATAATGAGAAGTTAACCCTTCACACTCTGCAGGCCTATTCTCTGAATGGAAGCGACCAGCTAACCAGGGGGTGGCTGCTAACACAATTGCTTAGCGCCATAAATGTTTTACACAGAGTCATTTGGAGTGAGGATCATTTAGGCCAAGGTGACTTTAACCATAATCTACTGCTGCATGCCTCATGGTTGCTAAGCTCTGGTGTCATTTATACACCTTATATGGTAAGGGATGGTCTAGGTTGGGGAACCTTGTCTAGGGAATAACACCACCAAATATCAACACTATGTAATTTGCCAAGTATAATTTTCATTTTTGAGCAAAAATGATCAAAAATCTAACTGCTATCCTATTTGCACTTCTTCACACAGATGGTGACAGAATTCCTCATTTCATTCAAATTTCTTCAGCCTGTCAATTTTCAAAGGGGAAGCAGGATAGAAAAGAATCAGCAGAACATCCCATATCTTTGAATGGAGAGCAGCAGATGTGGCTGTGAATAACAAGAAAAGGACTATTAGACCTCCCCACGTCTGACCATTGTTCACCTCCACCAAGGAGGCCATTTATAGGGTTGCTATGACAACAATAAGACACTTTTATCCATTTCCCCATGCAGTGCGCATGCAAATTTCAGATCAGAAGATAGCTGGTATTGTTGACAGAGGATGGAAACCAAACACAAACAATGCCAAAGTAAGCCTAGTAAAGACGTTTGCATATATCCTACTATGCAATGGCAGAATGACTAGATATTTACACACATTAACAACTTATCATAACAATTCTAACATTTCAGAGAATGTAGCCTTTGGATAAAGATTCCATGAAATATTAAATCTCAAAGAAATATCAAATAATAAAATGGTTTACTAGTTTCAAAAGTGTGCTTTTATAAAATAACTCCATGATAAAACAAAGGTTAAATGAATATGCCACACAATACAAATGAAATGTATTGTGTGGCAGTTGCCCACATTTGATTTCTATTGAATCCTTTCACGAAGTTGAAGCCCTGGTTCGAATCCAGGCTGTATCACATCCGACTGTGATTGGGAGTCCCATAGAGCGGCGCACAACTGGCCCAGCGTCGTCCAGGTTTGACTGGGATAGGCGTTATTGTAAATATGAATTTGATCTTAACTTACTTGCCTAGTTAAAGAGGTTAAGGTTAAATAAAAAAAGTTGAATAAAAAGGTTGAGGGGTGTCTGTCTGCTTCTAGGACTGTTGTAAATACTCAGTGAAGAGCCCAGAAAAACCCACCGCTCTACCACTTCCTCCCACTCGAGCCCATCCACCAGGGATAGTTCCCCACCAGCTGTCCTGTCCAGACCAGCCCACCTTTGCCAGCTCACCAGCCCATCCCATCCTCTCTCCTGCTAGCCCATCCAGGCCTCTCCGTCACCAGTTCGCTACCACTACTAGTGTCTGAGGCTTTGAACACAAAGATAATGGACACACATTGTCAAGTGCCTTATGTTGTGTTTTTGATTCAATTCGCTTAAACTGCGAAGGCCACCTAGGAGTTTGTAGTCTTACGTCTTTGTGATTAGGCTAATTTAAGTGTATTGGAATAAGTAACCGTTAGTTATGACTGAAATTTCATATTTTGTTTGTGTTTATATATGTGTTGATCTTCCATGAATTGTAATTTGTGTTATTCTGGTTTGGCCAGTAACCGAAAGGTTGCTGGTTCAAATACCGGAGCCGACAAGGTGGCAAAATGTTGCTGTCGCTTAACTCGAATTGCTCCAGGGGTGATGGACAATGGCGACCCTGGCTGTGAGACCGCTCCCTGCGGGTGTCTCAGGGGGAGTTGGGATATGCACCAAAAAATACAATCTATAATAAGTTTAACAGGACAAATATAAGCACCCTCCAAATTATTATTAGAGGTGAGAGGATGGAAATGTCACTAAATACAACTACGGTGCCCTCCACTAATATTGGCACCCTTGGTAAATATGTAAATATGAGCAAAACGGGCTATGGAAAAAAAAAAGTAATGCTATTTATCCTCTTGGTCTTTCATTCAAAAGATTCACAAAAATCTAGCCTTTAATTTAAGTAAAATGATTGTGAAATGTAAACACAGCAAAAAAAGATATGTTCTCTCACTGTCAACTGCGTTTATTTTCAGCAAACTTAACATGTGTAAATATTTGTATGAACATAAGATTCAACAACTGAGACAAAAAGTCCCACAGACATGTGACTAACAGAAATGTAATACAGTGCTTTCGGGAAAAGTATTCAGACCCCTTGAATTTTTCAACATTTTGTTACGTTGCAGAATAATTCTAAAATTGATTTTAAATTTTTTTACTCAGCAATCTACACACAATGTCCCATAATGACAAAGCGAAAACAGGTTTAGAAATTTGCTAATTTATTTAAAAAAAACTAAAACAGATACCTTATTTACATAAGTATTCAGACCCTTTGCTATGAGACTCGAAATTGAGCTCCGGTGCATCCTGTTTCCATTGATCATCCTTGAGCTGTTTCTACAACTTGATTGGAGTCCACCGGTGGTAAATTCAATTGATTGGACATGATTTGGAAAGGCACACACCTGTCTATATAAGGTCCCACAGTTGATAGTGCATGTCAGAGCAAAAACCAACCATGAGCTCGAAGGAATTGTCCGCAGAGCCCTGAGACAGGCACAGATCTGGGAACGGGTACCAAAATAATTCTACAGCATTGAAGATTCCCAAAAACCCAGTGGCCTCCATCATTCTTAAATTAAAAAAGTTTGGAACCAACAAGACTCTTCCTAGAGCTGGCCGCCCAGCCAAACGGAGCAAATCAGGGGAGAAGGGCCATGGTCAGGGAGGTGACCAAGAACCTGATGGTCACTGTGACAGAGCTCTAGAGTTCCTCTGTGGAGATGGGAGAACCTTCCAGAATGACAACCATATCTGCAGCGCTCCACCAATCAGGCCTTTATGGTAGAGTGGCCAAACGGAAGCCACTCCTCAGTAAAATGCACATGACATCCCGCTTGAAGTTTACCAAAAGGCACTTAAATTCTCTCAGACCATGAGAAACAAGATTCTCTGGTCTGATGAAACCAAGATTGAACTCCAGGGCCTGAATGCCAAGCATCATATCTAGAGGAATCCTGGCACCATCCCTACAGTGAAGCATGGTGGTGGCAGCATCATGCCGTGGGGATGTTTTTCAGCGGCAGGGAATGGGAGACGAGTCAGGATCGAGAGAAAGATGAACGGTGCAAAGTACAGAGAGATCCTTGATGAAAACCTGCTCCAGAGCGCTCAGGACCTCAGACTGGGACAAAGGTTCACCTTCCAACAGGACCATGACCCTAAGCACACAGCCAAGACAATGCAGGAGTGACTTCAGGACAAGTCTCTGAATGTCTTTGAGTGGCCCAGCCAGAGCCCGGACTTGAACCCGATCGAACATCTCTGGAGAGACAAGAAAATAGCCGTGCAGCAATGCTCCCCATCTAACCTGACAGAGCTTGAGAGGATCTGCAGAGAAGAATGGGGGAAACTCCTCAAATACAGGTGTAACGAGCTTGTAGCGTCATACCCAAGAAGACTCAAGGCTGTGATCACTGCCAAACGTGCTTCAACAAAGTACTGAGCAAAAGTTCTGAATACTTATTTAAAAGTGATATTTCAATTTTGTTTTATAAATTAGCAAACATTTAGGCTTTGTCATTATGGGGTATTATGAGTTGATTGAGGGAAAATTCAATTTAATACATTTTGGATTAAGGCTGTCAAGGAGTCTGAATACCTTCCAAAGGCACTATGTCTACTGACCTACTAAAACGGTCATTTCAAACCAAACAAGCATGATATTTCCCCTCTATCAGTAACCTTGCAACTGAAAGACACAAACGGAGTCACCGCATGTTGCGTGCTCAAAAGTGAAGTAAAATACATGGAGGCATAATTGAATAACCCTATTTATTTACATACTCTATTTTTTTAAATGAGACATTTGCTGCATGGCTGGAAAACAGATGAAAGAGACAATAGTTTTGTAATTTGTAGCCTGTTTACCTCATAATAAATTTTAGCCACTAAAAAGGAATATTCCCAATTTGTTTGGAGGGACTACTGAATAATGACGACAGGTTGATTGTATTTCTTGGGGGATTGTGCATGTAAATCATTGAATCCTGCTATGAATGTGGTCCACAAGTAATCTAGTTCTTGTATGAACAGCTGACATTTAAATAACACTTTAAAAGTCCTATTTTTTATTTGCCTGATGTAAGAAAACCACCAAAGTTGACAGACACCATGTAAATAAGTATGTAAATTTCAGGGGTTGGTTCTGTAGCAACAAATGAAGGAGAGGTTTGCCTGTGCTGTAAACAATATCTGTGGTACCAAACAGTGCATCCATATTTCATCACCACACTTTCCAAAACATTGTGTGGGCGTGCCTGTGTTCAATGTTTAGTCAGCATAACACTTTACCAGAAACTAGTCACTTTACCATCTGGCTGCAATTTCTACATATTAGCTAATCAATCAATGTGAGTGCATATACCATGTGGGAGCACTTGTGCTCATATGATTCACCTCTTATGCACCAACCAGGAAAGGCATACAAATCCATCCTCGCTAAGAACTAACTAGGAGATGCTTGATGTGCTACTTTACTGATGGTCATGATAGTCTATCAGACCTGGGTTCAAGTAGTATTTGTTTTCTCTCAAATGCATTGAGCGTTAGATTGAGCCTACCTGGGAGTTACATATGGATGAGGTTTGCACGTTTGGGACTATTCCATTGTGCCAGGCAATCTCAGTCGAGCACAGCTCAAGTATTTGAAAGAAAACCAATACTATTTGAACACCATAGGCTAACTAAAGAAGAGACTCATCTCCTGCAGCCCCTCTTCCTATCCAGCAGCACCTCCCACCCAGTAAACGTTTATAGCTCTCAGGCCCCAGATTGCATCTCAGATTTGAAGGATTGGCCCCCTGTTGACTCACAGCTTGATGGTGACTGCCTGGCCCTGTGTGTTTGCTGTGTCTCAATTTCTCTAGCACTTTTTTTTCTCTCAGTATCCGACACCACATCAACCAATGCCTTGGTAGCTACTTAGTGACACAGCAAAGGACACTGGCTGCATTTCAGTGATCACTATATCAGTGATGCATTTCCAAGAGCAATTCATATGTACTCTATTCTGTTTTCAAGACGAATTAAATCAGTATGCCGTTTTCAATTTCTGAATGGAAAAATGGAAAAAGAATCCCATGCAGCCAGTCCATTCATGTTTTACTATTGGCTTGTAAATATAGACTCATAAATAATCTCTGATCAATGATCGACTGGTGGTGAGAAGTGGGCACAGC
Source organism: Oncorhynchus tshawytscha (assembly GCF_018296145.1). NCBI lineage: Eukaryota > Metazoa > Chordata > Actinopteri > Salmoniformes > Salmonidae > Oncorhynchus > Oncorhynchus tshawytscha. Next base: position 11,061,058 of record NC_056450.1, on the reverse strand, counting down.
AGGGTCCCTCCATACATACAGTGACTCCTTGTTCCCTCAACGCTTTATTGTTTGTTGATAGAAGCAGTTGTCATAGTCATGCAATAACAAAAGCCTGACTATTAGTGTGTTTACCTCTGGACAGGAACCCGGTGGGCAATTCTCCATTAAATTACAGCCATGTGTGGGATCCTGAGCTGATCAACCACTAAGAGAATGAATATGTATTGGGTCGTTCCACTAAAAGAGTGACTTTTGCCCTTTCACATTTTAAAAGCCTGTTTTATTAAATGAATTGCCTTTTAATATAGACCACATGGAGAATTAAATAAATCTGATTTTTTAAATGTAAATAAAGACTTTATAATGTTCCTCCGTGCATTCCTTGTGGCTTCAAGGAAGATTTTACCCCGTTTAAGCCAAAATTAAGTTAAGTTTTCACCATCATTGTAAAGCCCTGGTTATTTTGTTGCTTTGACAAAAGTCATTTCTGAATATTAGTGTTTATTTCATGTGATTAGTGATTCATTTTAGGTCTGTCCCTCATTTTATTAAGGTCAACTCTGTTACGTGAACTGAACTCTCGTTTTAATATGGTGAAACGAATTCCTTTAAAAAAAAGAACAAATCTAAAAGAAACATTAAACATCTATTAGTGAAAACAGTGTAAAAGCAGGTGAGCTGGTTCTACTCTTTGGCCAGTTCCTGGTGTTGTGTGCTGGAAAACTGAGCAGGTCAAGCCTAACACGTCAACCCTGTTAGCCATAGATAGACAGGCTAGAAATATTTAAACAAAAGTTTTTGTGTAGCTGGCATTCAACTGCCACTCCCTATGGCACACAAAAAGCTTCCATTCCCCATGTCACAAGGGGATTCATGGCTAATTTAAAATTAAATCGTCAACCCGGTTACGGTCAACCCTGTTACTTTATTTGGCACTTTATAGGTACTTACTATATTCCTCTTTTTATTTAACCTCTTGAGATGGGAAAACATGTTTTTATGAAGTGGCAGGCTCTTTGAAGTTGAACATGTGCTCTTTATGAAAGAATGTTAAAAAAAATAGGTGAAATCGAAGTTACACTTCACAAAAGGCACTGAATTGGTGGAGTGACCCTGCAGTCAATTATGTCATAAAATGTGTAGTTTTGCACTGTCCACACCTACTTACAATACTCAGACAGACAACTGAAAAGACAGAAGCCCAAGAGGTTACTGCTGAGTTGTTTGTGGAATTCCGTGGCACATAATTTCCTCCTGCAGCCCAACCCCCACCTCCCATTCAGTGGTGTGAGACAAATAAGAAGTCATCTTGTTATCTTTGAAGACTCACATCTCTATCTGAAGGCTTGTGTAAATTCCACTTCCTGTGTGGGACTCAGTTCACGTCATGTTTCACCCAGGTGTTACAACCATTTCTGCATCTATTAAGCACTTAGCTCTCTGAAACTATCCTTCCTGAGAGATGGAATGCACTTCATGTAAATGTAGAACTTTAGTCTTCAATAGTTTGAAGAAAAATACTCTTCCACTGAGAAATAATGTGGTTCTATATAACAAATTCATACTTGATACAATTTGGAAATAATTGATGGTCACCATTGTGACAAAGCACTGGTTGTTCAAACAATACATCAACTCTGAGCTTCAACTTGTGAAACCCTCTCAAACGCCTTTACGCCTCAATGCTCTCAATCTCTATTCTAGCCTTGCCCAACAAAATATGTTAATACATGTGTTCATGAAAAGGGAAATGTTTCAAAGGGTGTTTTCCGATCGATATTGAAAACCACCTAACACTATAGATCGGTCGATGAAAGCCTTTGGATTGGCTGGTTGTCACTGCGTGTATAGATGGTTGCACAATCATAGAGAACAAAAGCAAATAACCAAACGGAAACTAAAGCTATGGTGCTTTAGAAAATAACAATGTGGATGTTATGGCCTCCACTACTCAAAGTTCCACACTTCCTGTCATGGTAAAACCTTCATCTGACCACTGTAATATAAAATAAAACATCATTTAGAAGACTATCATAAAAGAAGTGCCACCAAACTGTTTTCTTTTTCGCTCTCATTCGTTCTTCAACATTGCTCATTTATTTTTATTTAACCTTTATTTAACTAGTCAGTTAATAAGAACAAGTCAGTTAAGAACAAATTCTTATTTAAAATGACGGGCTAGGAACAGTGGGTTAACTGCCTTGTTCGGGGGCAGAAAGATTTTTTTTTACCTTGTCAGCTCGGGGATTCAATCTAGCAACTTTTCGGTTACTGGCCCAACACTCTCACCACTAGGCTACCTCATCGGTTTTATTGGAAATCAATTATTGCATGTAAACTGTTGTTCTCTTTTGTGTGGACTTAATGGTGTTATTTATGGTTTCTAGTGAGGATGAAGCATTTCAGAGACAGCCAAAGAAAAGACAAAAAGAGAGGAGAAAATAATACAAATTAGATCTGGGGACACACAGAAAATCTGAAGTCGGTGATTGAGTACCTGAGTAACCGTTAAAAGCTCCCAAGGAAGACTGCCTGTGTAGTTTCCGGCTCAGCTCAAGGAAATAAATAATAACTCTTGTGAAATGGTCAGAGGACCCTGGTAACTATGGATGTCTTAGTATTTCATACAAGGTCAGTCCTCAAGAGGATGCCCTTTTCTTCATGTTTCTGCACAATAATATGTTGCCATTTGGCTGGTAACTTTCTGCAATCAATCACTCATCAAAGTATGTGATTGGAGTGCAGGAACTATGGACACAAAGAGACAACTCATTTAAAGCAACTCATAAAGAAGGCTCCTAGATGGACATTTTGATTATAAAATGGGATTTCTGAAATACCACAGATACCACCACCATTGTGACTCTTGTTAGAATTCTATGTCGTTTAAAAAGTATTGGGCATAAGTATTGTGCTTCAAGTAAACACGTTTCATTGTAAAACAAAATTAAGATAAATTCCAAGCCATGCGTTGTTTCCTAACATAAGGGAACTTAAGAGGACACATTATTTGCTTGGTTCACCTCTTAATGAAACAGTTTACAGTAACACAAATATAATGTGGTCTTAGAATGATCGGTAAAGTCATTTCAGTAGATGTATTTATTTTTTACTCATTATTTTGTATATCCTAATCCAGTGTTTCCGAAATGGAGGAAACAAAACAACTGATTCAAATAATGAACTCATCATCAAGATTTGATTATTTGAATCAGCTGTGTAGTGCTTGGGCAAAAAAAAAAAAAACCCCTTGGGGTCCCCACGACCAAGTTTGGGAAATGCTCTCCTAATCAAATAAGTACATCAAATATTGAGCTAAAGAGATCATTACTTTTCTCTCATGGTGTTGATTCTTCTGGGTCCTACAGTTGATTGCGAAACAATTCAAGACTATCATTAGAGAGAAATGTAAATGTCATTCCTCAGCGATGCATTGATATTGACAAGGTCATGCTGGCACTGATCAAAATGTTAGATTTCTTTGTTCCCTGCAGCGTATGTATTCTTTCTGCTTGGCACATTAGCCAGGGTTCAACAAAGTGTTTTACACCTACAGTATGATTACCACTAGGCTTTGAATTAAAAAAAATATCCACCATAACAAAAATATATAAATTAAAATGTAAAGTTATACATCCTGTCTTTCCTTACTTTTCCTATAGGTCAACCCACCTGGGAAGCTTACATTCAATTACTAACCATCTACCATCTGTTTTAACCCGAACTGCTTTCATCTGTTTTCAGTCTTTTCCTCTTTATGTCTCTTCATCAGTCTATATGAGAGTTTAAGGTTGCCTTCATTCAAATGAAAGCCTACCCGCCATCCTGGTTGTGGGGAGTATCATGCAGATGTGAAATATCTCAACCTTTCCAGACTGCTCCACCGCCTTTCTTGTTTTACTAAGAGTCCTAAAAAAAAAAGTCCTGTTCAATTTACAATTCCTTTCCAAGTGTTAGACTGTTATCGTTTGTCCACTATGAGCCAGTATAGCTGTTGCCATTGTCAATGGTTGCTTAGTTGCTGAATGCCTGGTTAAAAGTACAAGGATATTTTAGAAACCTCACAAATATCTCTCCACCGCTCATGTAAGAAGAGTAGCATTCAAAGCTTTTGACTAATGTATGATTTAAAAAACAACAACATTTAGATCATTTATTTGACTAGGCAAGTCAGTTAAGAACAAATTCTCATTTTCAATGACGGCCTAGGAACAGTGAGTTAACCGCCTGTTCAGGGGCAGAAGGACAGATTTGTACCTTGTCAGCTCAGGGATTTGAACTTACATCCTTTTGGTTACTAGTCCAACCCTCTAACCACTATGCTACCCTGCCACCCCAACAATGCTACCTGAAGTCAATGTTGTATGTTTTATATGAACCTTAGCAACATGTTTAAATATGAAAATGATCAGGATTTAGAAATGTGATGGAATGGCTACTTTTGCCACTTCACAGTTGTTATACAGTGCCAACTCTTGACACGGTCTTTCAGAGTTTCCCTATGTACAAACATATACAATTGATAGATATTTGACCCGGTTAAGGCTTTCTATGCCACTGTCATCATGCTACCTTCTACACATTCTTTTAAGAAATAACACTGCTGACATTGGTCAATTCAAATTTAGCAATACAACAGCAAGCAACAATCTTCTTCTCACAAAATGCAGGAAACGGCCAAGGGCTAATTTGTTCATGCAATACTGCCTTTTTAACACATGCCAAACCTAGATGTGCTTTCTTTTCATAAACATATTGTGTGATAGCTCTTCATGTGGGATCATTTTTGCATTCAGTTGAAAGCTTGTGCGAATAGGCGTATATTGTAATATTCTAACGTAATTATTATATTCAGTTTCCTACTGTTCGGTTGTGTGGTCAGGTGCCACAAAGAGGGACTTGGGAAAATTGCAGTTGGCTCAGAACAGGGCAGCACGGCTGGCCCTTAAAAGTACACGGGGAGCTAACGTCAATGACATGCATGTCAATCTCTCATGGCTCAAAGTGGAAGAGAGATTTACAAAAACAAGTAATGAGGAAGTCAGAGGTGTTGATAAGCTGAAGGTACCGAGCTGTTTTGTTTAAAATACTAGCACACAGCTCAGACACCCATGTATACCCCACAAGACATGCCACCAGGGGTCTCTTCACAGTCCCCAAGTCCAGAACAGACTAGTCCACATCAGGTAATTGATGCAAGCAGTAGAATCAGATTTAAAAAGCAGGTAAGAAAACACCTTATGGAACAGCGGGACTGTGAAGTAACACAAATGTAGACAAGTGCATACACACACACACGATAACATTCACACTATACACACGTACACATGGATTTTGCGTTGTTGATATGTGGCAGGGGAGTATGGGCCTGAGGGCACACAGTGTGTTGTGAATTCTGTAATTAACGTATTGTAATGCTTTTAAAAGGTATAACTACCTTAATTATGCCAGACCCCAGGAAGAGTAGCTGCTGCCTTGGCAGCAGATAATGGGGATCCATAAAAAATACAACGTTTAATGGTGGAAATTGATAATTACTCTTGAAACGTTTGCCCCAGTTTCATGTACTTTCTAGGGTGTACAGTAGACTATAAAGCGATTTCAATGCTACCATTTGAGTCACCTCATATAAGTCATGACATCTGTCCATTTTCCAAAAGAAGGGACATCCTTTTGGTTCCCACCATTTCAGATTTATGACACAACAGCCTGCAGTTCGAATTGTTAGTTTGAACACAGCAGAAACATTGTGTTCAATTATAGTTTCTTATTGGGGCTATAAAGCGTCTAGACAACCCTCCCCTCTTTTTCACCTTCAGTCAGTCTCTAAGTAAAAAGCATTTGCTTTTCTGGATATATGGACTTGTCTTTGTCTCACAGCCATCAACCATTTTTTTTCAACTCCCCTTAATTCCACAGTTGCTGTTAGAGCTGCAACAACACAATCATATACTGGACGTGCTGAATTTCGATGTCCCTCAAATTCCATCTGATTTACACTTTATTTACTGTAATTAAACATTACTATCTTTCAAGGGGAAATGCAGCTTTGAATGGGAAATTAACCTTTTTCGTTATCCTGTGGCTGAAGCTTACCTTGGCTAAAATGTGTGTAGCCTTTTAGCTGCTTGATATGATTGTCATCTCTATACAGAATGGAATGAATTCCACATCCTCACTGCATGGAAAACTTGAACACCTTCCACCACATGCACACAACAACAGAGAGGACAATGGGGTGGTCTGTAATCTGGAGTTAGCCATGTCCTTACTTAGTTTTCCATTTTTGCTTTGAATGCCTTTTTTTTACAATCTGGATGTCCTCTCATTGTATAGTGGATCTGTATGTTACACATAAAGTATATACAGCTTAAAGACACCCCCCACAAATACAGTATATTATAGCATTTAAATGATTATTACAGTATGGTTCACCACAAAGTTTCTACAGTTTCGGGCCAGTAGGGCTCTTGATTGGAGTGATTGGAGTGATTGAACGTCTGGGCCAAAGTTGTCTCTCTTGAGGAAGAGTCTTGTCTGTCTGTACCTCTCTTGCATGTGATTTAAACCAACCTTGAAATATACATGTGATATGTCATTTTTTTTAAACAATTTTAATAAGAATAATTATATTTTCAGTTAACAGAAACACCTTCACATACGTTTTTGGTAACTAAATCAATGACAAAACTGATCATGTACAGTGCCTTCAGAAAGTATTCATACCCCTTACCTTATTCCACATTTTGTTGTGTTACAGCTTGAATTCAAATGGATTAAGTAAAAAATAAATAAAATCTACACACAATACATGACAAAGTGGAAACATATCTAATTTACAAAAGTATTCACAACCGTAAGTCAATACATGTTAGAATCAACTTTGGTAGCGATTACAGCTGTGAGTCTGTCTGGGTAAGTCTGTAAGAGCTTTGCATACCTGGATTGTACAATATTTGCCCATTATGCTTTTAATTCTTCATGCTCTGTCAAGTTGATTGTTGATCCTTGCTAGATAGCTATTTTCAAGTTTTGCCATAGATGTTCAAGCCAATTTAAGTCAAAACTGTGACTAAGCAACATTCAATGTCGTCTTGGTAAGAAATTCCAGTATATATTTGGCCTTGTGTTTTAGGTTATTGTCCTGCTGAAAGGTGAATTTGTCTCCCCGTGTCTGTTTGAAAGGAGATTGAAACAGGTTTTCTTCTAGGATTTTGCCTGTGATTAGCTCCATTCATTTATTTTTTATCCTGAAAAACTCCCCAGTCCTTAAGGATTACAAGCAGAACTATAACATGATGCAGCCACCACTATGCTTGAAAAGCAGTATTACTGTACAGGCTTTCTTTTCTCTCTGTCAATACGTTAGTATTGTGAAGTAACTACAATGTTGGTGATCCATCCTCAGTTGTATCCTCATCACAGCCATTAAACTTACTGTTTTAAAGTTACCATTGGTCTCATGGTGAAATCCCTGAGCGGTTTCCTTCCTCTCCGGGAACTGAGTTAGGAAGGACGGCTGTATCTTTGTAGTGACTGGGTGTATTGATGCAGCCTCCAAAGTGTAAATGATAATGTCACCATGCTCAAAGGGATATTCAATTTCTGCTTTTTACTCATATACCAATAGACAGGTTGGTTGTTTAGCAACTAAAACAGACAGGGTTGGCTTAAATTGTTGACAACATGTTAACTATTTAGTCTCCAATGATTATAGAAAACATAAATACTTTTGCACAATGAACATGTCTCTCAAATACATTTTTTTGCCATATTAGCATTGGCATGAAATCAGTCAAAACACCTCAAAGCAAGACATGGTATCAAGAACAAGATTAAATTAGCTGAAGCGAGTCACATACGATTCCCCATATGGCAGTTTTTTGTCATTGTCGGTAGCTATCTGGCCATCCAGAATCACAACTTTTTTGTGACATTATCATCTAACCCATCTATTGGTGCCCTTCTTTGCGAGGCATTGAAAATCCTCCCTGGTCTTTGTGGTTGAATCTGTGTTTGAAATTCACTGCTCGACTGAGGGATTTTACAGATAATTGTATGTGTGGGGTACAGAGACGGTAGTCATTCAAAAATCATGTTAAGCACTATTATTGCACACAGGATTGCCATAACAAAGGGGTTGAATACTTATTGACTCAAGACATTTCAGCTTTTAATTTTTAATTCATTTGTAAAAATGTCTAAAAACATACTTCCACGTGATGTGGTATTTTGTGTAGGCCAGTGACTCAATTTAATACATTTTAAATTCAGGCTGTAACACAACAAAATGTGGAAAAAGTCAATGGGTTTGAATACTTTCTGAAGGCACTGTAAATAATTTTATGAATGATCTTAATGATTTTTTAAAAATTTTACAATTTCACAATACTTTTTCATTCAGCTCACCTAGATCACAATGCAAAGGATAGAGTGCAGGGTTTATGGATCATAAACAACATATTTGACTGGACATTGGAAGAAAATGACAGATTAATATGAAGTAAAATCTCTGCAAGGGATTATTAATTTCTCAAAAAGGTTTTTCAAAATGTTCTACATGATGAAATACACTTTAATGTGTACCCTAAACAAACTAAATTGAATGAAATGATGATCGAAGTTACAATATTTCCATATATACAGTATAGCAGATTTTGTAGTTCTGTAACTCCTTTACCTCCCTCCCCATTGTTGCCCATCCACTAGTATCGCATCTCCCGCCCCCTTGGCATTCTGCTATTCTCATCAATGGGCCCTATTTGAATAAAGTGTAAGCACTTGGAGTGGAGCCAATCAGCTGTCAGAGGACCATGATACATCGCAATGCATTATTGATAATAATAATTCCTTTGACATGCGCATTTCTACTTCAGGGGCTAATTTTACAACCCGAAGAATTTGTAAAGAAGGGACGAAAATTGCGTTACTATTTGCTCCCGATGGTTGCACCATGTCGAGGCGCAAGCAAGCTAAGCCACAGCAAATCAATTCCGATGAGCCCGGTTCGTCAGAAAATGGTGAGTTTTTGGACTGTTAAACTACTTTTGGAAAGAGTCGCGCAGGGTTACGTTTATCCAATGTTGCAAGGTAGCAACATTTTTATTTGGAAAGTTATTCATTGTTTCTCCTCGCACTTTGACCTGGCTGGAGCATGACCCTTGGAACTGACCATGCATTTTTTTTTTTTAATAAGCCTGCGAGTTTGAAGTTACCATTTTTGCCAATATACAGTTGACTTTTTGAAATTGTGTAAGCGGGTTTCTTGTTTGAAAACCTTTTGCGTTTATTCGTGATTATTCGTATGAATAAAATACGGTTTAATCTGTTTGAACATCAATTGATCAATCGATTGCGTTTTGTTGAATAGAGTCAAAGCCCACTGTAAACGACATGATGCCTTAACTTTGAGTTAAGTTTCTCGAAAATGTTACCAATGGAATACGAAACTGGAATAGTTGGGTGACTACCAACGTTATTGCTGTAGGCTATTTAGAATGTTAATGTTTGGCTGTATTTTAGATTATTAAAAAGGTAATTGTAGAGAAATCAGTTGCACGTCTTTTGATATTTTCACATAGGCCTAATTGAAGAACTATCCATGTTCCGCATCAGAATTTGATTGCATGTGGTGTTTCTCCTGCTTTGGACTGTAGAAGTTTTTAATTTGTGCTCAAATACATGGCATAACGTTGTACTTTTGTCAGTGTTTGATGCAGTGTATTTTGGGGGCAATTTTCTAAAAGGTTCCAAACAGTGTGGTATGAAATGTGACTCAGAAGTAAGCTGATTTAAAGGGGGAAGGGGGGCAGTGGTAGGTTTGTAAGCAAGCAAGGGTTGGCGGTGCGGCTTGTGTTGCCATGTAGGCATGCCATAGTAATTAACTTTATGAATGATTCTATTGATTCTACTTACATGTAGGCTACGCTGCTTTATTGGGAGTGTGCATATGTTCGATAACTTCTTGTCGGTGTTTTTTTGATCTGAGAATAGTTACGTTCCATTTAATACAGGTTATCAATGTACTCTCATTAAGTGGCATCCTTGTGTAGTTTCACCTCGTGCCATATTGAATTTTACGTGATCTGATACAATTTATGCGCCACCAAGTGGTCATGTGATTTATTTTACTTGACACAAGTGGGGAAAGTCAGTCTTGTTATTTAGAAATGATTTTTTTTTTTTTACTTGCTTCCCCTTAATTTTGCGGGTTCTTGATTAGTTTCGTCTCTGAAAATCGCCCACTTTTTTGCATAGTAAAATCTTAAAGGTAACGTTCTCCTCCCTCTGCCTATTACTTTATTCACTGCAACAGCATTGCAAATTTGTTTGACAATGAACGGATTCGGAATACAATGCCATTTGCCATTTTTTTCCACCCGATTCCAGTTGCCTGGTGAGCGATTAACAAGGGCAGCAACAGTTTCGCTGGAAGGATGCAGACAGATGGTCTACCCCACAGAGAGTACGTTAGCTTTTGACAATGCGACTGGTTGCGAAATGGACTCGGTCGGCAGACAAATAAAAATCATCACTTATTTATTCCAGTCCCATTTTGCTAGAATTGACTTTTCATGTAAATTGAGAAGTTGATGTGCGAGACGATTGCCCCGGATCATTTCTGGGTTTTACAGGCAAATCGATGGATGTCTTTTATATGAAGCCACTGTTCTGACTGATTATTGTGAGTATAGGTACACAGTCGTTTTGTTTTATATTGACATGGTGTTAAATTCAAGTACAGGTCGTATAGATCTTTGTTTATATTTCACACCATAATTCGCAGACTTGAATTATTGTGGCAAATTCAGGCATATTACAGGCCCACACAATGAATATTGGTTTTACATGTCCTTATAATAAAGTATGCTTGTTATCGGGAGTCATTTAAGTTTCTAAAATGAAATGAGTGTCAGGAAAGACAGGCTGGTCTTATTTTTTTAATCCTACATGAGACAGGGGCGGCAGGTAGCCAAGTGATTAGGGCTAGTAACAGAAGTTGCTAGATCGAATCCCCGAGCTGACAATGTAAAAATAGGTCGTTCTGCCCCTGAACAAGGCAGTTAACCCACTGTTCCCAGGGCGTCATTGTAAATAAGAATTTGTTCTTAACTGACTTGCCTTTTTAAGTAAAGGTTAAATGACTAAAATAAATAAAAAGACATTGGTTGCTTGCCCCTGGTGTTTTTGTCAGATGTTGCCCTCTGCTGGCAGTAGTGCACTGAGCCCAAATTGCACGAAATCAATGCATTGACTGGAAATGTGATTGAGAAAGGTTTTTCATGAATGTAAATGACTGATTCAAGTTTTGCCCACCAAGCAATATTAATTTATAATCTATATTAACCTCATTATTTATTGAAGTATTTGAATACCACCTTGAGTGTGTGTATATAGTAGCAGTCAAATGTTTGGACACACCACCTCAATCCAGGGTTTTTCGACATTGTCGAATAATAGTGAAGACATCATAACTATGAAAGGACACATATGGAATCATGTGGTAACTGAAAGTGTTATTTTAGATTCTTCAAAGGAGCCACACTTTGCCTTCTCTCAACCAGCATCATGAGGTAGTCACCTGGAATGCATTTCAAAAGGTGTGCCTTGTTAAATGTTAATTTGTGGCATTTATTTCCTTAATGCATTTGAGCCAATCAGTTGTGTTATAACAAGGTAGCGGTGGTATACACAAAATAGCCCTATTTGGTAAAAGAACAAGTCCATATTGTGGCAAGAACAGCTCAAGTAAGCAAAGAGAAAAGACAGTCCATTATTACTTGAAGACATGAAGGTCAGTCAATCTGAAAAATTAAGAACTTTGAGAGGTTCTTCAAGTGCAGTTGCAAAAACCATCAAACACTAAGATGAAACTGGCTCTCATGAGGACCGCCGCAGGAAAGGAAGACCCAGAGTTACCTCTGCTGCAGAGGATAAGTTCATTAGTTACCAGCCTCAGAAATTGCAGCCCAAATAAATGCTTCACAGAATTCAAGTAACACACATCTCAACATCAACTGTTCAGAGGAGACTGTGTGAATCAGGCCTTCATGGTTGAATTGCTGTAAATAAACCACTACTAAAGGACACCAATAAGAAGACTTGATTAGGCCAAGAACCACAAGCAATGGGCATTAGGCATTAGGAAATCTGTCCTTTGATCTGAGTCTAAATTTGAGATATTTGGTTCTAACTACCGTGTATTTGTGAGACGCAAAGTACGTGACTGGATGATCTCCGCATGTGTGGTTCCCACCGTGAAGCATGGAGGTGTGGGGGTGCTTTGCTGGTGACACTGTCAGTGATTTTATTTAGAGTTCAAGGCTCACTTAACCAGCATTCTGCAGTGATACGCCATCCCATCTGGTTTGCGCTTAGTCCCAATATCATATCATTTGTTTTTCAACAGGACAATGACCCAATACGCATCCAGGCTGTGTAAGGGCTATTTGACCAAGTAGGAGATTGACGGAGTGCTGCATCAGATGACCTGGCCTTCACAATCACCTTACCGCAACCCAATTTAGATGGTTTGGGATGAGTTGGTGAAGGAAAAGCAGCCAACAAGTACTCAGCATAAATGGGAACTGCTTCAAGACTGTTGGAGAAGCATTCCAGGTGAAGCTGGTTGAGAGAATGCTAAGAGTGTGCAAAGCTGTCAAGGCAAAGGGTGGAGAATTTGGAGAATCTCAAATATAAAATATATTTGGTTTTATTTAACTTCTACGGGATCGGTATCCCCTACGGGACGTTTAATGTAGGCTAATGTGATTAGCATGAGGTTGTAAGTAACAAGATAATTTCCCAGGACATAGACATGTTTTATATGGGCAGAAAGCTTAAATTATTGTTAATCTAACTGCACTGTCCAATTTACAGTGAAAGAATACCATGCTATTATTTGAGTGTGCACAATTGTGAACTTGAAAGTATTAAACCTATTAGGCACATTTGGGCAGTCTTAATACAACATTTTGAACAGATACGCAATGATACGCATTGGATCAGTCTAAAACTTTGCACATACACTGCTGCCATTTAGTGGCCAAAATCTAAATTGTGCCTGGGCTGGAATAATACGTTATGGCCTTTCTCTTATATTTCAAAGATGATGGTACAAAAAAAACGCATGTTTTCTTTTCCTTTGTATTATCTTTTATGAGATCTATGTTCTCCTAAATTCATTTTTAATTTCCACAAACTTCAGTGTTTCCTTTCAAATGGTATCAAGAATATGTATAAAATATGAAAATTGGGGGGGGGGGTGAACAATCCTTTTAACACTTTTTTGGTTACTACGTGATTCCATATGTGTTATTTCATAGTTTTGATGTCTTCACTATTATTCTACAATGTAGAAAATAGTAAAATAAAGAAAAACCCTTGTAGATGTTTCCAAACTTTTGTGTGTGTATAAAAAAATATATACACACACTACCACTATCTTGAAAAATAACTCTAAATGATAGGCAGTATAAGTACATCTCTTGAATTTTAAATTCTATTTTAATTATATCCAGGCTGTAATTAATTAATTTATACTCGTTGGTTTATTATTTTTAACTTGACATTTCCCTACTATTATCATTACAGGTGTTCTACAAGACGGTCAAACTGAAGAGAATGGGAATGAGGTGAAGAGGTTTAGAATGGATGAGATGAAGGTCTGCAACAAATGTTGTGCTGAATTCATCGATGAGGCGGAGTTTTTAAAACATCAGAATAATTGCACTAAAAGTCATGAGATGGTCATCATGAAAGATGGAGAGGGGAGAGAAGTACCAGATGACTTCTCACAGAGTGACTTTCAGAAAGACCACAGTGACTGCCAGTCCAGCAGTAATACTCTGTCAAAGTCCAATGCAGTGTCTATGGAAAGGATGGAGGAAGAACCAAAATCAAACAGTGAGGAACAACCATCCAAACAAGACCAGGTGGAGATGTCTGACAGTCCCAGGCCTGAGATGAGTTGCCATCAGCACCAAGCCTCATCCAAACCCCAAGATTCAAATGTCACCTTGGAGTCCATGCCTGGCACCAAAGTGGCTGTCACTCAGCACTCATCGAACAGTGGTTTGAACAACTGCAAGTCTCCACAGGCCTCCCAGGAAGCCTTGCAAGCCATCCCTGTGATCCTGGAACAGCTAGTGGCCCTCCAGCAGCAGCAGCTCCAGCAGATCCAACTGACTGAGCAGATCCGTATCCAAGTGTCAATGATGGCTCCACAGAGCCTCCACTCGGCCCTAGGGGCAGCAGTCGACCCCCTCAAAGCCTTAGGAGTTCATCTCTCCCAGCAGCTCTCTGCTGCAGCAGCCCTGATCGGCAAGAGGACTGGCAACCAGAGCCTCTCGCTAGAGTCCCTCAAACAGGGTAAACTACCTCTGTCCAATGGCATTCCCACCTCACTGGCTCGAGGCATGGGGCCGATGCCCTTCAAAGCCGATATGTTGAAGGGGCTCCCAGACATGGCCAACCACCTACCAGCGATACTGCCTCATTCAACAGGCTCTGTGGTCTACCAAAGTCCCCTCACTAGCCTCTCATCAGGGATGGATCCCTCTAAGAAAGTAAAGAGCAAGATCCCAAATATGCCTGAGTCTAAAAATGGGTCTGGTGGCGACAGCATGTACAAGCACAAATGTAAATACTGTGGGAAAACGTTTGGGAATGACAGCGCACTCCAGATCCATTTGCGCTCGCACACTGGAGAAAGACCATTTAAATGTAACATATGTGGAAACCGTTTCACAACCAAAGGAAACCTCAAAGTGCATTTCCAAAGACACAAGGAGAAGTACCCTTACATCAGGATGAACCCACATCCTGTGCCGGAACACCTTGACAACATTCCCACCAGCAGCGGCATCCCCTACGGCATGTCAATGCCCATTGAAGAATCCAACATGGTGGACATGAAGCCAATGCTCGGCCTCCCATCTCCAGGTTTCCACCCATCAGTACTGCAGGGGTTCAAGCCTTCATTTGATTGTTTCAGGAGTGACCCGTTCTCCCAAAGAGCGTCATCGGGAGGTGACTGCGTGTCAATTTCCTCAAACATGTTCAATCACGAAATGGGCTCTGATCAGGACCACCAGGTATCTAAAGAGCTAATGGGAGCGCTGCATCACATGAATGGCAAAGGCCTTCCTGGCGACCACAACAGCTCTGAAACTGCCAAACTACAGCAAATGGTGGATGGACTGGAAAAGAGGACCAATGACCCAAACGAGTGCTACATCTGCCACCGGGTGCTCAGCTGCCAGAGCTCCTTGAAGATGCATTACCGTACGCATACGGGCGAGCGGCCCTACAAGTGTAAGATCTGTGGACGTGCCTTCTCCACCAATGGCAACCTCAAAGCTCATTACGGTGTTCATCGGGCAAACACGCCCCTCAAGATGCAGCACTCTTGCCCCATCTGCCAGAAGAAGTTCACCAATGCGGTGGTTCTTCAGCAGCACATCCGCATGCACATGGGAGGCCAGATCCCTAACACCCCCATGCCAGAGACCCAGCTCGAGGGCTTGGAAGAAATTGACTCCTCTCTGCCTGACGAGAAGTCCATGGACACCAACGGCTTTGAGTGCATGGTAGACCAAGACGCAGAGCTTGACTCTCAAGAAAAGCCAACCGACACCTCAGATTCTCTCGCACCATCTTTCTCTGAGGAACCACACCAACCTAATCAGGACCCTCCATCCTCTATGTTCTCCAGCATAGCTGCTCAGGAGAACCACATGAAGAACCTCACCTTGGCTCTCAACCTGCAACGCCAAAGCGGCACTGCCTCGGAGTGTGATGGAGTGCCCCCCAAAGAGTCCCCATCAGCCGCCGAGTGCATCCGGGAGCATGAGTACCGGAATGGCTGCAGCCCTGACATCTCAGACTCGGTCTCTTTCCACTCCTCATCACCAGTCAACGCACTGGCTGCTGCCTACATGGCTAAGTCCCCCGAGTCAGCCATCCCTGAGGATTACACCCGGAATGAGCCTAGAACGGACTCTGACAGCAGCTCTCAGGATGCCAATGGAGCTCTGGACCTAACGGCACCCAGCTTTACCCAAAGAAACATCAAAGAAGAGCCTGGCCTACCCTTCACTAATAGAGAGTATGGTAAGTATATAAGCCCCATTGGTTAGAGTGTGCTTTATTGTAAATCAATCACATTCCCTGTAGGGTTTTAAAAATAGGTTGACTGGGAGTAATCTTGATTATTGTTTATTAACTGGATTTATTTTTCTTCTCTTAACAGCTCCCAGCCATTTGCCTCCTTTTATGAGGGTGCCTCCCAGTCTGGTCAAACTGGAGAGGCAGATTCCCCCAGAGAGCTCAATGGGCATGGGCCCTCTATTTGTCTCCCAGATGCCTCAGGGAGTGGGAGGGCAGCCACGGGATGGCTCCAGTGCTCACCGTAGATCCAGCAAGCAGCATCTGTGTAACTCCTGTGGCAAAAACTTCTCCTCTGCCAGCGCCCTGCAGATCCATGAAAGGACCCACACTGGCGAGAAGCCCTTTGGCTGCACCATTTGTGGCAGGGCCTTCACCACTAAAGGCAACCTCAAGGTAAGGCTTTTTTTATAGAAATGAAATGCAGTGCTATTAAAGCCTTTGTCTTTCATGGACTCTGTGGCCTGGTATGAAACCGCTAACTTCCTGCAATTCTAAACATTTTGCCATGGGGCAAAGAGTAAAATGTGCTTTTTTTTTATATAGCTAATCTCATGCTATTTTGCCATGAGTCTGAGAATGTTTTGCTGTGTTGACTGTAATAAATGCACTGGATTATGAGCTTGAGGCCTGATGAGCTGTCTTTGCTAAATGATCAAATTAAGTTGGTGTTGGCATGGTGCATATAGTCATAGAAGCACAGTGACATATGCCTCAATGCAGTCATAGTCATGGATTATTGGGGGAGTGGCTTTCAGTTATTTTTGTATCAGAGTGAATGTCATTCCAGTGCACTGCTTGGTATGAATTCTATCTGATAGTGTTTGTATGTTTAGGTAAATAGACAAATGTCCTATTTGGAACATGAGTAGAAAGCATCATTTTTGTTGTTGCTTTATCTGATTGGGTTGGCCTGGCTCGCCAGTGGCTGGGTCTGGGCACACATGTGCCTACGTGGCTGGATTGTCCAAAGTGGATGTTAAGTAATTGTCAACATTTTGATTAACTAGCCCTAACCTTAACCCTAACCTTAACCCTTACCTCAATCCTGGCCCTAACCTAAAACGTTACCCTAACCTTAGCAAGCATTTGCTTATCAACAGATGGTTTAATAGTATGACCACCTATATGGAACTATCCAAATAAGTGTGACCTCATTTTCTGTAGTAATATCTATTCCATGCTTGTTTTAGGTGCACGTTGGAACTCACATGTGGAACAGCTCTGCGAGGCGCGGCCAGCGCCTCTCTCTGGACAACCCCATGGCCCTGATGGCGATGAGCTCAGAGTCTGGCAACATGATGCCAGAGATGATGCCATCTCCCAGGGAACTGGGTCCTCCTCCGCCGATGAACTTCGACCAGTCTCTGTGGAGCCAGTACACTGCTGCTTTCACCAATGGCCTGTCCATGAAGACTAACGAGATCTCTGTGATCCAAAATGGCGGAATGCCTGGTAGCCTAGCCGGTGGTCCTACGGTCTGCTCTACTGGAGGCCTGATGGAAATGGATGGGTCCCACTCTGGCCTGCCTGCCACCATGGCAGAGATGGAAAGGAATGGCTCAGAGTGTGTGGCTAGATCTCAGTTCCAACATTTCATGGAGGAAGGGAAAATTGCAGTGAACTAGTTGTAAAATGGAAGAACAAAACAGTTTTATCTGTTTTTGTTTTGCTGATAGTTTCTTTGTCGATTGTGTACGGATTTTGAATATTCATAGTAGCAATGTTAGCTAACATTGCCACTTGGTCCTTGACTGGTACAAACAACACGTGCTATTCCAACACTTTCAAGAGATAGTCCATAACCCTTGCTGAACATATTGCTGTTTATTTTGCGAAGCCTAGTTGGAACTCTCAGTAACTTAAATGATGCAGCTCTTCCCCTTTTCATTTGAACAATTCACCCCTTAAGTGTTATTTTTAGTTGAAGTTGCTAAAACTACTGTAGGTGTATTTACGGTTATATTTTTCTCCATAATATATGCGGGTATTTCTGTGACACTTTTTAGTCTTGTATCCTGAAGTTGAATGTATGGCTTACTTGAAACCGCTTTGATTCAGAATGTCTCTCTCCTTGACGGAAGAACCTGTAGGATTTTGTCTAGCATTATGAAAGCTTCAGTGTATAACCGATTGTGGACACCATTGTTTTAGTGCAGATAAACAAGTGGTTGTCCTGATTCCTCTACAGTACATAACTACTTGGCTCTCGACCTATTGTGTGCCATACATTTTATGAAATGTGTGTAGTTTCAAAATGGCCAACCGTCTTGCAACGATATTTCATAGGAAAGTGTTTGATATTTCAAGTTGTCTGCAGATGCTCGGAGGTGGTCTGCTGAGAGTTATCCGTCAGGTGTAATATACTTTTGTTTGATCCAGACAGACTGATTTGCTCAGTCATCTGTTTTGGATGTTGATTATGTTTCCAGGTAGTTTACAGATGCTGAGACAATAGTTTCTTTGCCTTTCTCTCTAAAACTGAAAAACCTCATGCCAAGTGCCTAGCTTGAATTTGAATTGTTGCTATATTGTGTCTTTTTTTTCTTTTTTTAAAGCACCACAAGATTGTAATGACGGTTATATTTGTCTGTGTGTTTTGACTGGTACTATATTTTTCCATATTGCATTGTTCCCGGAAGTGTTTTCTTTTCACTAATTTACAAGATAACTTTTTCCATATTTTTGCTCCCAATATTCCTTTTTGTAGAGCTTCTGCGTCTTTTGGTGGGTTGTGTTCTGAAGGCTATGGTTTGCGTCCCAAATGGTACCATATTCTCTACATACACAGGCCCTGGTCAAAAGTAGTGCAGCGTACAGGGAATAGGAATACCATTTGGGACACAACCCATAAAATGCTGAATGCTCTCAATCATGCCTGCACTTTATATTTCTTCAAACTTTTGGTAAGCTTGTCATTTTAATGGTTACGTGTCAAAACCCTCATTTACATTGACCTTGATCTTCATATAAGAGTGCACATCAGCGATTGTCATCTTTTCTTAGTTTGAGGACTTGGAAACATTGACTTCAGAATTTTACTCTATTTAACTCAATTCCCAGCCCTATTAAGTTTGACATACTTCAATAATTCTCTCCATTGACTGGGACTCTACATTATTTTATCCATTGTGGAATCTTAAACTTTTTGTTTTGTTATTTATATTGTGTATGATGCCAGAGCTTTGGGGGCTACACTCTACCTCATTTAGATATTAGTTTGTCCTCCACCTACCCTCAAAGTTAACACAATGGGTACATTCACTCTCTGATACATTTTGAGTAAGCAATGATATGCTTTCATTCTTCGCACAACCTACTGAGTTGTGTAAGTAATGAATGTATCACTGGACTCTTTGCACAACTCAGAATGCACAGATTAACTCTATAATCCTGCTGTACATCCCCCATTGAAATGCATTTACCAAATTGTGCCTTGTTTTAAAAGTAAAACCATGCATCAGAACTGCTTTGAGGTTGTCTATACAATTCAAGAAATTGAGCCTGTGTAGGCTTGTTTACAATGTAAATGTCCTTTTCCTTATCCTTTTCCTTATCACCTAAAATGTTACTTTCTGGTCTTTCTGAAAATAGAAATCAGGGTGACCTTTCCAACTTTGGTTTGCATTCTTTTGTCAGTTCCCAGCATGCCATGAATTACTCTAAAAATCGTGTGTTTTATTTAATTGTTTGTATGAATTTGATTTATTTAGTTCAGTCTATGGAAGAGTTAGCGTTTCAGTTACAGGAGTAACTCTGCTCTCTCCTCAGAGCAGGGATTTGGAATTAATTACCTCATGGGTTTGTTCTTGCTACTTTTCTTTAATTTGCATTGTGCACATCCCTGATTTCCATCTTGTCTCCTTCAGATGACTTTCTTGGAGTTGTTGGTTTGGTTGTTGATCTCACATGTGTCCCAGAAATAAATGTTTGGTCCCAGATTTTGCATCAACTAAATTAATTTGCATCTCCAACTAGCCGTATGTTGTCTGTTCTCATTTTCTTCCCACAATCAAAGCTATCTGTTTTGTGACCTCTGATCAAGGCCTAGAGTGGTCTTCAAATGGATAAGTAGCCTAATTAGTTTATCCAACCATTTAAAAAAAAAGGTTAAAAAAAAAAGATAAAAGCCCCATGGCCATCTGTAGGTGTAGACTTATTCCAATTTGAATCTCTTGACATGTGCAGGGTTAAGATACACTATCTTGAAATGGTCAAGACTCAAGCATTGGCTACTGGGTTCAAGTTATCTGATTCAGTGCAGTCTCTCGACAAGCCTAGGCCAATATTTGTGGACCTTGGAATGACAGTCACTTCCGTCCATAGCTGTACTCCATCTAGTCACAACCCGCAGAGACTGCTAAGTGGAGTTTGCCTGGCGTCACCGTCAACTGGGGCTGCAGGAATGACGGACAATATTCCTTTACAACCAGTAAGACACAAAAAAAGACACGACAATAAAAACAGGAATGGGTAAGAACAAAAAAATAAATTTACACTAAGTAGAAATGAGAACATCGATATTAGGAGGATGTTAGGCTGTTATTTAGCTCGTTGGCTAATAACAATGAATTGTTTACAAAACCGCGGACGAATAGATTCGCTACATTGTAACCGTTCTAAACGTTCAAGATAAATGTTATTTTTCATTAAAAAAAATAACACAATGACGGGATTTGCCTTGGTTGGGGAAATGTGTAATCGAAATTAGTATTTCATTGTAGCGAAAGGGATGACACAACCTTGTTCCGGTTGCTGAATGCCCTGTCGGTGCTAGTGGGCCTACACTATTCATCGTCTATTGTTTGTTTATCTTGACTAGATAGGCCTATAGAACGGAAAAACAACACTATCATTATGCCTAAAACACAAGGTGGGGTAAAGTAGCGTGGCTGACTGGCATTCTTTGTGTCATTGCGTTGAACCAGCCCCAGACAGGGCAGGCCTTATGAGAATTGGGAGACAGCCAGTGATTTACTTGGGCAGGAGCTCACCGGAGTGGATTACCTGCACCTCGGAATATTAGTTAAGTATTGTGGAGCTCCACCTAAATATAAACAGTGTACCTGCACATATTTCAGTCCAAGTAAGGCACTGGGTACAGCAAACCACCATGATTGACTATGGACACAATACGGATGATGATGCGACTTGTATGAAGTTTATGATATTTCCTGATATATGCAATGATAATATTGCGTCATAGAGTTGCACCAATTGTAAAGTAAAGCCTAACGTCTCATGTCCACCAGTTGCATCAAACTCGTTGTGTTCCGGCGGAAGTTATTCATTGTCAATGGAGCAGTCTGCAATGCTACGTTGGGGGTGCCGCACTAGGCTGTGGTGCGTTCTGTGTACCGCATGCGTTCAATATTTTCAACTCGTGCGTTGTTTTACCGTGCGATGGTACAAACGGAAGTACACACAGAATCCAACTAGGTTGCTTCTAGCTACTTGAAAAGCGAAGCACATGTGATGCAAGTACTGAAAATGCGGGATAGACACCCGACAAAACAAAACGCGTATTCATCTGGTGGACATCTGGCAAAATACAGGCCACACAAGACTAGCCTGCACACCTGTCCGGGCATCCCCTTTGCACCTCATGTCCCCATCATCCGATCAGACAGGAAAGGGCAATCTCAGAGATGGCGCTTGTCAGAGCATTTCAATTTTAGATTTGAAATAAATTACAAATTAGTAGGTTTAAGATGTACAACAAAATATATACAGTCAGGTCCCAAATTATTGGCACCCTTAAAGATGAGCAAATAATACTGTATAAAATAATTCAAATACTGAGCTATATTGTATGTTCCAAAAGATTGGAAAATTATATTTTATACTAATTGAATTGCTAAGAGAAAGATATTTTGTTAAACATTTTTTTTTCAAGATAGGGGTCAAAATGATTGGCGCCCCTGTTTTCAAAACCTTTCAATACCTCACCTTGCGAGGAGAACGGCACTGAGCCTTTTTCTGAAATGTTTTATGAGATTGGAGAACACATTGGGAGGGATCTTAGACCGTTCCTCCGTACAAATGCTTGATATCCTTCGTCTGCGCTTATAGACTGGCCTCTTCAATTCAAACCAAAGTTTTTCAACTGGGTTCAAGTCCGGAGATTGAGATGGCCATTGCAAAATTAGATTTTGTGGTCAAATAACCATTTCTTTGTGGATTTTGATGTGTGCTTGGGGTTATTGTTTTGCTGGTAGAAGCATCAGCATCCTAGCAGAGGCATCCAGGTTTTTGGCGAAAATGTCTTTCTACTGGTAAAGTTCATGGTGCCATTGACCTTAACAATGGCCCCAGGACCAGTGGAAGCAAAATAGCCCCATATCTTCAAAGATCCACCGCCATATTTTACAGTAGGTATGGGGTTATTTTCTGCTCATGCATACTTATACCGAAAAACCGGAATAATACAAATTCATATTTTATATTTTTGCAAAACATTTGTAGTGCACTGGGCCTTTACTAGTCCTTTATTAGTGGACCGATATAGCCATCCGTAGCGCAGTTTTAAAAAAAAATCAGCATTACCCAAAATACTTCCCGCAGCTATGTCCACAGTCAAGGATTCATTATCCAGGTATTCAGCCCCTAGATATGTGTAGAATATGTGATCTGTAAAAATCATAGAACATTATGACACATGGCAGCCATAAGATTAGGTCACGTGCTGCCCTGCTTGCCTAGATGAAGTGGAATGCTTTGTTTGAGAAAGGTGTATGAAACTAAGACCTTGCTGCCTAACACATGAAGCCAATATTTACTGAGTTGGGGCCCACCTCTGTGGTCCTATTGACTGACTGAAGCCTTGCTCACCACCATAGGAAAGAAACATATTATTTGCATGTTTTTGTAGTGGCATTTCAGTGAGAGGGAAACTCTAAAAGGGCCAGTTTCCCAGACACAGATTAGGCCTAGTTCTGGACTAAAAAAATACTTTTATGGCATTTCTTCATTGAGCATGCTTTTAAGTCCAGGGTCTGTATTCAAAAGCGTCTATGAGTAGGATGTTGATTCAGGATCAGATCCCTCCCAAGTCCATAAAATCATTATGATTTTAAATGGAAAACTGATCCAATATCAGCGCTGTTCTGAGACTTTTTGTGAATAGAGGTCCTGGAGCAGGCTTAAAGCTGATATAGGGGGCTGGAATAGGGTGCCATTAGACACACCAGCTATTTAAATTTTCATGTTGAAAGACAATATCCCAATTACGGCCCCAAAAAAGTGCATGTGCATTTAACTTTTTGGGCAACCTGACCAAATTCACATAGAAATGTCAGTTATAGGTATGTCATTCTCATTGAAAGCCAGTCTAAGAAGCGGTAGATGTGTTCTATGTGCACTATTTCTATGCTTTCCATTCATACGTTTCGTTTTTGCATTTTTTACTTTCGGTTTTGTACACCATCTGAAAAAAAATATATATATATGGTTATGGAAAATATATTTCACAGCGGTTTAGATTGTACAATGATTCTCTACACTATACTTGCTTGTTTTGTCAAATAAACAGAAATTAGGGGACTATTAGAATTTGAGCAACCAGGAAATGGTGGAGCGATTTCTGCAAAGTGTATCTTTAAAGGGAAACTTCCGGATTTTGACAATGAAGCCCTTTATCTGCTTCGCAAGAGTCAGATGAACTCATGGAAACAAGGAGGAGTTAGGAGTTACCAAAGACTTCCAATCATTGTGCTAACGCTAGTTAGCAATTGAGCTAACGCTAGTTAACTTCTTTCTAACTGCATGCAGACTCTCTGACTCTGGGGAAGTAGATAAAGGGCTTTATTGGCAAAATCCTGATGTATCCATTTAACCTGGGTCAAGGAAACCATCCCTAATGATGTACTACACTGGTGTTCCTCAGGTGCTGCCCGTGGTCGAGGTGCTGCGGCATGGGGGACTTCCGGCCGAGGACAGTGTGGCTGGGCCACCCAGAGAAGAGGGAGCAGAGGTACCCCCGGAATGTCATTAACAACCAGAAGTACAACTTCTTCACCTTCCTCCCAGGGGTGAGTGTCAGGGACTTGGGGTCTGTAATTTGCAACTGAAATTTGCTCCTCATTCACAACACAACAAGCCTGAAAGAGTTTAGTGGCAAAGTGGAGTAAATATTTAGTGAGTAGTAGGGCTGACCCCGTAGATTCAGATATAACAAATATTCTAATCAAATGAGCAGTCTTGTTAGCCTGTGCTGTTTAGCCTGTGTTGTTTAGCCTATGTGCCTCTAGTTCACAGGAGGTTGGTGGTACCTTAATTGGGGAGGACGGGCTTGTGGTAATGGCTGGAGCGGAATAAATGTAATGGTATCGAGCACTTGGTTTCTATGTGTTTGATGCCTTTCCATTCACTTAGTTCCAGCCATTATTATGAGCCATCCTCCCCTCAGCAGCCTCCACTGCTCTAGTTGCTTAGTCTCGTTATTGTTTTGTCATTACAAGTGAAGCGAAACCACTGCAAAAATACTAAGGAGTGTTTTTGTTTCCCTTTCAGATTTTTCAAGCCTAATTTTACTATGAATTAGGTTTTCAGACATTTGCTAGTCTTAAAACATAGGCTTTTTTTGGATATGAGGTAGGACATTAAAAGTAGTCCAGATTTGTTTGGAAAAACAAAAGCAAAGACCAGTCCTTTTTTGCATTCCAAAGTATGATGATTTTTATTTACTTTAGATAATGTCAAGGAATTATTTTCGGGTCAAAGTCTCAAACACATTATTGTTGTTGTATGCTGTCACAGTAGCAATGAGAGAACACAAGATTTCCCTTTGTACTAATCTTGCACATTGGTGGTAATAAAATTCAGCCAAGGTGTAGTGTGACTGTTAAAACTATACTTGACTGTGGGTGGGAAATCTTAACGCTACAGCATATAATGACATTCTAGACGATTTTGTGCTTCCAACATTGTGGCAACAGTTTGGGGAAGGCACTTCCCTGTTTGAGTATGACAATGCCCCGTGCACAAAGTGAGGTCCATACAGAAATGGTTTGTCGAGATCAGTGTGGAAGAACTTGACTGGCCTGCACAGAGCCCTGACCTCAACCCCATCAAACACCATTGGGATGAATTGGAACTGCGAGCCAGGCCTAATCACCCAACATCAGTACCCGACCTCACTAATGCTCTTGTGGCTGAATGGAAGCAAGTCCCCACAGCAATGTTCAAACATCTAGTGGAAAGCCTTCACAGAAGAGTGGAGGCTGTTATAGCAGCGAAGGGGGGGACCAACATCATATTAATGCCCATTATTTTGGAATGAGATGTTCGACAAGCATGTGTCCACATCCTTGTGGTCATGTAGTGTATCATATAGAATGTATTTGTGTGTGGATGTCTGTTGAACCATATGGCAAGCAACAAAATAACAATAACAGCTTATTTTCGTCTTCGGTTTCAAGATGTTTTATGTGTTTGTGCCTACTGAACATGACCCTGATTAACATCACAGGCATATATTACTGTACTCCTATAGTGTAAAGACACATCGATGATTGGTTCTTGTGTTCATGTGAAATCATATTGTTCTGTTGTGTGTTTTCAGGTGCTGTTTAATCAGTTCAAGTACTTCTTCAACTTGTACTTTCTGCTCCTGGCGTGCTCTCAGTTTGTCAATGAGCTCAGGCTAGGTGCTCTGTACACCTACTGGGTTCCTTTGGTAAGCAGCATTTTTTTTCAAGTAATGTAGCATTAAGTGTATACGTGATACACTACTCACTTGCTAATAATACAATAATGTTTAACTGGGTTTGTCTTATTTTTGATTTTCAGGGATTTGTTTTGATCATAACCATCGTGAGAGAAGCAGTTGAGGAGATCCGATGTTATTGTCGAGACAAAGAAGTGAATTCACAGATCTACAGCAAGCTCTCAACAAGAGGTAAGGATTTATTTTCAGTCATTGCACACAATCTGCCGACTGAACAATAACATAAATACCATCAAATCAAAATCCACCAAATTTCCTGACGCAACCATTGAGATGAATATAAATGCCTAGTTGAATTTGAATAGTGGGTGTCTCCAGTTAACTGTATGAAGGTTGGTCGTGTCCTGTTTAAACTGGGAGGGGAGTGATGCCTTAATTCAAAGCAGAGATGTAAAAGTGTACACATAAGAGGGCTTGGAATAAAATGCTACCAGCAATAAAATCCTAGAGACCTCTTGTGGTTTCCATCACTTTTCCCCTTTGATCTGGCAGCTTGTTTTACTCATAAACAAAATGAATGGTTGCTTCCATGATAGTGCCCCCAGTGACTTGCTGCATGGGGTCTGGGGTATGAGAGCCAATTGCATGAGATCCCTGTAGATTGTTGTTCTACTCTAACTGAGCAAGTACTTTGTCAAAGGCAAAAACAAACAGTTGTTTACCCAGGATTTTTGTCTAATCCTGTATACTTGCAGGATTCATCATTTTAAAGTAGACCATTCTTAATTTATGTTTATTTCCTTGAAGGAATTTGATTTCAGATGGATTATTACTGAAATGTATTAGGACGTTTTTGTTTATTGATAAGCTGCCCTCCATCAGATGTTGTAAAAAGCAAGCTTCGACTACATTTGAATTATCTTTGTGAAACAGAACAGTTTTTAGACTCCCATAAACCTAAATGCATAGCAATATTAATGTCCTTTAATGTCTTACATATGCAAAAGTCTGAGGTCACAGCAAAGGTCATGGGTCAGTGACCCCCTCTAACAATTTTTGCCTGTTCATTCCAAATGGAATGGAAGAAAAGGCTCAACTTCCCCCGCCCTTCTAACATTCTTTCAGGTCTAGGCCTACATGGAAAATTACTTTCCCCACATTTCGTGAAAGGAAATCTACAGCAACAGTTGTCCACATTTGCTAGGCAACCGGGACGAGACAGTTGGACATAAACAGTCATATTTAAAAGTGTTTCTGTATATGTTTCTGTAAAAGTGTTTCTGTATAGGGCCATGGGAAGAGAAGTATGAAGAGCAGGGTTTTAACTGTGTCTTTGAATGACGTTAATGACACCAGGATGTCTCACTACCATAAATCCTGTTTAGCTATGTGAACGTTTACATGGTCGTTTTAGATTTTTACTTGTTTGGGTCATTTTTCTCTAGTCTTCCCCTCCGAAGAGAAATGGAATGTCCATAAAACAACATACGCTCATATCTGTTCATCCTTTGTTTGGTCTGACCACAATACAATTATGATTATCAAAAATAATTTGGTCACCTCAACTCAACGTTCTGCAATCTAAAAATGCTTATTGAATATTCATTTTACGTTTGTTTTTATTTCAGGCACTGTGAAGGTGAAAAGTAGTGGCATTCAAGTTGGAGACCTCATAATCGTGGAAAAGGTTTGTATCACTTCATAGATTTCGCCTCAACTGCACCAAAAAATTGAAGGCTAAACTTGTTGAATATAGTTTTACCAGGTAGTTGCACTTAAAAATACTTTAAGTTAATTTGTCATATCCATGTAGGAAAGTTAAAACAAGGCAATCAATTGGGTTACTATTGTTGTCATTTGTGAGGCTAATTTGAATGTCACAACACTGTTAGCATGCTGTCGCTGTTAAACGTATCTTAAGTAATTCTAACAGATTTTCCAATCAGTTTGGCCAGTTGCCTCTTGTCATCTTTTTTTGCTGGCTATTGTAGAAAGAGTAGACTTTGTACGTGAAATATGAGAAGGGAGTCCTCAGTTACCAAATGGCCACTTCTTTCAGAAAGGTTCAGTTAAACACTGCTGAAGGATAGGTCACACATGTTGCTCTCTATACATTTGATCTATTTTTTCCATGACTGGGAGACATTCAAAGTAAATCGAACTCTGAATTGTTACGATCTTCAGATATGAAATTTGTTAAAATATCTAAATATACAACATTCCAAATTTGTACTGCCACATAGATCTGAAGTGCCACAGTAAATCTTAATTTAAACCATCGACCACTTAAAATAGACCATGCCCAGCTCAATGTTTTGAAGTCTGTCAACTTAAATAGCGTTGAGAATTAATCTTCCAATAACTCTGACCAGGACTCAGTCACAGTGAAGTCTGGGTCAAACAGAGTGTAAAGCCCGGTCAGGCTCCCAGTTAGGGTAAGTAAGGCTGGATGATTTGCTGCAGGGCTTATTATTATGACTAGCTGAATGAAGGTAATGTACATTAAAGGCAAAAGTCTGAATGTCTACAGTCAGAGGAGGGGGGTTGTAACAGGATGCAAGTTGAAGTCATGTTTTTCTTCTCTGTCTTTGTAGAACCAGCGAGTTCCTGCTGACATGATCTTCTTAAGGACCTCTGAAAGAAACGGTAAACATCTGCTGGTCATTCATCCAAATCTCCAAAACAAGATAGTTGGGGAAATGGCATGTTTTAAAAGGGTGGTGAGGTGAAGGGATTACTCTAGATCCAGGACAGGAAGTGTAACAATGTCTAAAATTGTAATGAGGTCCATTTAAGTTGAATGTTGATGATGGGTTGTGGTAGAAGAAGC
Source organism: Oncorhynchus tshawytscha (assembly GCF_018296145.1). NCBI lineage: Eukaryota > Metazoa > Chordata > Actinopteri > Salmoniformes > Salmonidae > Oncorhynchus > Oncorhynchus tshawytscha. The sequence goes on along the minus strand of NC_056450.1, from coordinate 11,032,412 downwards.
ATGGGCCATTTATTTTCCCTAAGATCACGATTGACCATTTTTGTCTTTCAAATTACAAGTTGCATCCTAAGGAAAATCACCAAGATATGCAAAGTGTAGAATAGAAAGAACATATCAAATGCAAAGAGAAGATGGGGGAACCAAGGTACAAAGATGGAGCCTAATCTGAATAAACAAATGTGGAATTGGATGAGATTTGGAAGAGTGATGACAGAAACACAATGAATTACTGACATGCAAAACAATGCTGTCTCCGACAGGCTTATTGTCTCGTACACAACAAAAACACCACTGCCCCCTCGATAACTTGCAACGGTTGGGATCCATTGAAAATGTGCAATAAAACACCATACACCATACCTTACACTTTTATCATCTTGATTTGGGGTAACACAAACTATATGATGCATGCTTGGTTGCGGTTGTGCTTTTCTATAGGGGGATGAAAAAAACACATGTTTCTTTTACTGGAAAGAGTGTTTGGTTGGTTATCTCTATAACACATGGAGGCCATTAACTCAATAATGAAGAGCCTAACTATGCTCCGTGTTCTCCGCTATAGGCAGGCAGGATGATGCGGGCTAGGGTTTGGGGGTTGGGTTACTGGGGGCTGTGGGGGGATGAGGGCTGGGTTGGCATGGATGCCTCTCCACTTGTTGATCCCCAGATTAATGTGCAGTTGGGCACCATTCATATTTGAACACTATTTTGTAATAAGATGACCTTTGTCATTCGGTAAGATATATTTATGTTGAAAGATAGAGGGAACAAAGGATGCACCAAATAAAATAACGCCAGAAGTTGAAGCAAGTGACAAAACTGATAGGGTAAGACATATATATATATATATATATATATATATATATATATATATATATATATATATATATATATATATACACATATATATATTTTTTTTAGATATACAGAAATAAGTTATTGGTACCACAGAGACCCTAAACCCTTATACAGTAGAGCCCCCTAGAGGTGTTTGTTACTCCATTCTAAATCATCAGTTCTCCTCCCTTATCCCAGGCTCCTGCTTCTTGCGTACTGACCAGCTGGATGGAGAGACTGACTGGAAACTACGCCTCCCAGTGGCCTGCACTCAGAGACTGCCCACTGCTGCTGTGAGTCACCACACCAAATGGCTGCTCCGCTATGTCTATAGTAGAGTGCAATGTTAGCACTTCACTGACTGCAGACATCTTTAGTAAAGTAATGCCACATCTCATGTTTTTTTGGGATGTTCTTAGAAGTGTTGTCGGTTATCAAGTGACCATGTTGTGATTGCTCCTCCAGGACCTTCTCCAGATCAGATCCTATGTGTATGCGGAGGAACCGAACATTGACATCCACAACTTTATTGGCACTTTCACCAGGGTGAGTGTTTTACCTGGACAAATCTATTTGACTTTTCTTGAATAAGACCTGCTAAAGACTCACATCAAGATAATTGCCACCATATCTAGTCAACTTGGAAGAACGGCTGTTTTCGTAGGGTAATGCCCCTCACTCTGTGTTTTGTGTCCTATGTGCTGTGCTTTAGGAGGATGGAGACCCTCCAGTCAACGAGAGTCTCAGTATTGAGAATACCCTGTGGGCCAGCACTGTCATCGCCTCTGGTAAATACCAACTCCTCCAGTGGTGTAACTAGTACCAGCCCGCCCGCCCCCATCTCTCTCCCTCCATCTCTAGAGCTGTGATGAGGCGTTACTTCCTCCACGATTGATGTGCTGATGATTTGTCCTCCTACACACACACACACCGGCGCAATCAGACATTTGGTCACTTAACTACCCCTGAACTGTTTCTAACTATGAGACAACATTTTCCTATAAGGGAAAAAACCCTATATAAAGATTCCAGTCTAACCTATATAACATATGGTAGTCATTTGGTAAATTAGCAGTCTGTCTCACGTATTCCTACTGTCGTTATACATTTCAAAACACCCTTTCACAACCAGGGAAGTCGCTGAAATTGCTGCTATATGCTGTATTACATGTTATGGTTCATGATTCCAGACTTAAAGTCTCAGCCAATTACTATAATGTTCTTTCTCTGTAGGCACTGTGGTGGGAGTTGTTATCTACACAGGCAAGGAGCTCCGGAGTGTGATGAACACCTCAAACCCAAGACACAAGGTATATTCATGTTAGTCACAGTAAAACACCCTGCACTTGACGCTTTCCTTTAGTAGACAAAGACATCTATATTATCTGTAGGTTTATTAGGTTATCATTTTATCATGTAATTTCTTAGAAAATACCCTAGTAAACGCTGTACCATAAAATAAAGTGCTACTGGTATTAGTATAATTTCTGCCAATTTTATTTTCTGTAATATTGTATTGAGACTGTTCTGAGAGTGTTTTAAAAATATTTGTACTGCCTGATGATATTCTCCTTGTGGTTCTTCTAGGTTGGCCTCTTTGACCTGGAAGTGAACTGTTTGACCAAGATTCTGTTTGGGGCTCTGGTGGTGGTGTCTCTGGTCATGGTGGCCCTCCAACACTTTGCCGGCCGTTGGTATCTGCAGATCTTCCGCTTCCTACTGCTTTTCTCCAACATCGTCCCAATCAGGTTGACGTTTTAACACACTTTCTGTCTCCATTTCAATGAGATTTTAAAGCATTCAAAAGTAATCTGTAACAATGTAGTTACACTTGTAATAACTGGGTTATTACACAGGTTTGAGAGCAAAGTAAGTGTTACCAAAAGGTGTTATTTTCAAATGGAGCTTAATGTACATCAACATCTATCCTTGCTTATTTGTTTCTACATATGCTTATGAACATGTTTGATGGACAACCTAAAAAACCATTGATATCCAAAATGTGTATCTGGGAGTGTTGTTTTTAAATGAATAAAATGTGAACCTTTATGTCCAGCTTGCGTGTGAACCTGGACATGGGCAAGATGGTGTTCAGCTGGATGATCAGAAGAGACTCTAAGATCCCAGGTACGGTGGTCCGGGCCAGCACTATACCTGAACAACTGGGACGCATCTCCTATCTGCTCACTGACAAAACAGGTGAGTCTGCTACTTTTGTGGTTTATAGACATAAATATGTCATTGCGGGCTGCCGGACTATCACGGCTATGTGGCTGTGGACTCTGAATTGATCTGAAGCGAGAGTGCTTCTATTAACTTCCAATGTATACGATTACACGCACACTAATAGTTTGATATTAAACTGATTATGGCAGAAGGGGGAGTATGGCATTAGTCATGTAAACATCTTGCCCTGCTTATCTTAATAAGATCATAATCAAAGTAAGCATATTCAGGTTAAAACAACTGTTTTTCTGAGAAATGTTTCAAATGATTAGGACGTGTAAACGTCTTAATCGGCTTTCCAGCGGTGTATTTGATCTACGCGTATGCCACCTCTGATGGCGCAAGCCTGCCATTTGTGAGTTTGGAAAAACCGAAAGTACGCATCTTAGAAATAGTTTTCACATACAAACTTTATATGTTCCAACTCAGAATTAAATAGTCTTCGCCGGGGTTGGGGAGTAACGGATGACATAAACCTGTAACTGTTTTCTCAATGACATTCAAATAAGCATTAAAAAAAAGGCCCAATTTTAAGTTTGTTGTGCCTGAGCGAGTCTGACCACAAGTCAGAGAACACTATGCAGGCACACCAAATGTGTTTGATGGATCGTGGAAAAAGAGGAGGAATAGGCTTTTGTAGGCTACAGTCCAACCTATGTCTTCCAATGGTGTGACTGCTGTTGGCATCCATAGATTATCTAACTTGTGTTACGAACCAGCTCGAAGCCCATAACAAAGAGGAAGGCAACGTGGAGATGAAGAAAAAACAAACATATTTATTAAATAAAGTAAACTATTATACATGTAACAATGGTGTGTGTAGTCAGTAGCGTAAGTGAGTGGATGAGGTCATAGATGGTGATAATGATGGGTGTTGAGAGGTGCCAAAACAAATGAACACAAAGAAGCCCCAAATTGCCACAACCAAAAACAACACTGTGTCTGCGTTGAGAGAGTCTCCTCGATGTATGGGGGAAAGGTATATTTATCCCCGGGACACACCCGACCGCAGGTGTGTCCCATTTAGCTGACGACCCTCCCGGCTCCTCCCGCCGACATCCTATTAAGGAAAACAAGAGCAAAGAGAAAGAATTCGGCAGACAGAGTGGGAGGGTCATCACACTTGATTAAACGCTTGGAGGTAAGGATGACAGCAGTGGTGTAGCCTACCGGCAACACGGATATCACTTAGGCCTATTATTGGCTACATATCGCATTGGTGTGAATCACACTGCTGCACTCTCATTTAGCTATTTGTGCCTTATGGTTTGTGGTTGTTGTGGATGGCTGTTCACAAATGTGTATGTGTATTTTAACCCAATAATAGTTGAATTGAAGAAGTTTAAGCTGCCTATCAATCATTGTTTTTGAGACCAGAGGTGTATTCATTACGGAAACCGTTTAAGAACCAAATGGAAGCAAACAGCAAAACAAGAGTTTCTATTTGACAAATTCTGGTAGGTCCCTCCCTGTTTTGTTCCATTTGCTACCGTTTAAGAAATGTTTTGCAACAGAATCGGTGTAGTGAATAGGATTTATCCAATAGAAACTCTGATAATAATAATTTTACCGTAGGCCTAACGGACACATGCACTTTTGATAGACTTAAACAGCTGCAAATTATCCAGATATCAAAGTGTCACCAACAAAAACTTTGACAGTAGGCCTATAACAAATGCAGCATATGAAAAACATTTTTCACATGCAAATAGTACTTTTTGGTAGTGTTCAAAGCATGCCATTCCGAGGGCAGCATTTATTTTTCAACTCAAAGCAAGATTGATGTTTATTGGTCCTTGAGGCAGAACTGAGGGATTTCCTCTAGATGGGCCAGCTTCAAAGTCAAAATGCGCTATATTGTAAAAATGTATGAAAACAAAAATGTCTTAATTTAATGCATTAGGGTTAGCAGTGTAGTTAAGGTTAGGTTTAAAATCTGATTTTATGACTTTGTGTCTGTGCCAGCTACCAACCTAAAAGTAACTGAAAGTAATCAGATTACATTACTGAGTTAGGGGAAATGCAAATGTTATGTTACTGATAACAATTTTGGACTGGCAACTAGTAACTGTAAGGAATTACATTTAGAATCTAAACTTACCCAACCCTGGTCTTCGCAAAAATAACATGGTCACTGTGGTAGAACATGTATTTTTATTGCCAATTTTCTGCATTTAATAAAAGGCCCATCAGTTGCCTAATTTCAGATGTGTCCATGAAAACAGGCTTATTAAATAATTTAAACAAACTAATCATATTAATCTGACTATCCACATTAATCATTGTGTGTGCATGTAACTGTGCTCAATATCGCATCGGACGTAACTGTGGTATAAAACTTGTAGTATTTACTGTTGTCATAAAACAACTTAACGTTGTAGTGCACAGGAAGAGTCGAGTGGCTACATAATAAGAATGCATGTATCTTTGCTTTAGTGGTCAGGAGAGGAAATTGACACAACGGACTGGATGTGAGATGATAGTGTTGAAGATGTGCTAAGGTTGTGTCCAGTATGACATTGCTAGAGCTGACCGATCCCTAGGGCTTTGGGCTGTGTGCGACTCTCAGAGACATGCTACTTATTGGAGCTTTAAATCAAAACGGGCCTGAAGTCTCCTGTCTCTGCACACACACACACCCTCAGGAACTGGCCTGTACCCCTCTTAAATTTACGACCCTGACGGCCAATAAAAGTATACTGGATTTTCCCACATAGTGATAAGGTCTATAGGGGTCAAAGGTCAGTCTAATGTATGTGCTGTAGGGGGCTCTCGGGTCATCCTGAAATACTACATACAGAGAGAGAGGCTTTTAAAGTGAGTGTGAAGTGAGTGTGAGGACAACCAGGACACTGACATCATGGAAATGGTTTCAGGAACAGCTACTTGATCATAGTGTGAGTTCTGTAGACTGTTTAAAAATCACTTTTTAAATGATGATCATAATTGTAACACCAACATTACCGTGTGTCCACACTTTCAGTAGAAATGTTACAAATAATATATAATAATATACAAATAATATACACTGTGCTTGTGTGTTTGATGCAGGAACTCTCACCCAGAATGAGATGGTGTTTCGTCGCCTCCATCTTGGAACGGTGGCCTATGGAATGGACTCCATGGACGAGGTGCAGAGCCACGTGTTCAGTGCCTACACACAGGTAAAACAATAACCATCATCACCAACCGTATAGAGTAGGGCTATCCCTGACAACAACAAAAACTTGGGCGACCGAAAGTCATCTGTTCTTTCAATCAATCGATTTGTGGATTTCTTTTTACGTGTATTTTTCAATATATAGACACAGCCTATGTGTTTTAATAAAATCAAGTATATGCATTGAGCTTGTCTGATGCTTTAAGCTCACTGTTTGATGAAATAACACACAAATGACTCAAGAGGGAGCCAGAGATCTAGAGGAAGAAAAAAAACTTGACCGACCATCCTCCTTCTACTGGCTTTCACAGATTCTGCCATTACTCTTGCCAGTAATAGGCTACACAAGGAGTCGACAACCTTTCTCATTTATAATGCCAATTTATCTTAGCGTTTCTACAGATCTGATTTCCAGTTAAGGTTTTCATATATTTTCGTGGAACTGTTTCAATTAATTTCTTCATATCTGAAAATCATTGTCATGTGGTTAATCAAAAATTCTATTCAAATCTAAATGAAAATGATACAAAGCTAAAAAAGTAACTTCTATTGCCGTTGCCAACTATGTAAAAATAGCCTAAATAAAGCCAACAAATAAAAACATTGCAGCATGCAGGTGGAAAATATCCTAATTTAAAACAACTATAAATCACATTGCTATGCATGGCTTGTCTGCAACAAACTTGAAACACAGTATCAACTATTAACTTGGGTCCAGCCAAAATCTTGCCCTAGCGACATTGTATAAAGTATTCTGGGCCAGTGAGCAAGGGACACAGCTGTAGGCTATTTGCGCAAGGGATAAGACGCAGTGCTTGACTTGAGCAGGAGCTCATTGGAGCTGAGTACCGGCACCTGTTTCTTTTAAAGAATGTTAACCTATTTCAGTCCAAGTCCAGCACTGATAGGAAGCAATAAGGTAGCCCTATTTCAGGACGTTTCCACTAGATCTGAGTATGACATTTTTCCCTTTTCATGCTGAGTGGTTATCGATAAGGCAGACAGCTGGAAAGATTTTTCAAATAGCCTACATTGAGGAACTGTTATCATTCTCAATGGATGTAAAAACAGACTTAATTTGCTTGCTGTTTGAGGTGAAAAAAAAACACTACTTTGAGAAGCTCCACAGATCATTAGTGGTGACAGAAGTCAGGGCATTCATACTTGTTGTGCTTTGCGGAGCAGTGCAGAGCTGTTGTGAAGGAAGTTGTCAAGGAAGTGAGTATGTGTTTATACAGGATGTACTGCCCCCACCTACCATCAACCAATCGTGTCAATGTGGAGCCTTACAGAGCCCTCCGAATTGTTACAACATTTTGGAGACGCATGGTGATTTGGTACAGAGCTTGATATGCCCTCTGCATGCCTCCGGAGGCTCCGGAATTGCGTCACACCATCCATATGGAGCCTCCGACCACATTTTCAGATCAAGCATTGGCTTTTAGTCTAGGCCTCCCCAATGGATTAGTTCACTGAGATGGGCGCAAATATATACACTACCGTTCAAAAGTTTGGGGTCACTTAGAAATGTTCTTGTTTTTGAAAGAAAAGCAGATTTATTGTCCATTAAAATAACATCAAATTGATCAGAAATACAGTGTAGACATTGTTCATGTTGTAAATGACTATTGTAGCTGGAAACGGCAGATTCTCTTTTTTTTAATGGAATATCTACATAGGTGTACAGAGGCCCATTATCAGCAACCATCACTCCTGTGTTCCAATGGCACGTTGTGCTAGCTAATCCAGGTTTATCATTTTAAAGCACTAATTGATCATTAGAAAACCCTTTTGCAATTATGTTAGCACAGCTGAAATCTGTTGTGCTGATTAAAGAAGCAATATAATTGGCCTTCTTTAGACTAATTGAGTATCTGGAGCATCAGCATTTGTGGGTTCGATTACAGACTCAAAATGGCCAGAAACAAAGAACTTTCTTCTGAAACTCGTCAGTTTATTCTTGTTCTGAGAAATGAAGGCAATTCCATGCAAGAAATTTCCAAGAAACTGAAGATCTCATACAAAGCTGTGTACTACTCCCTTCACAGAACAGCGCAAACGGACTCTAACCAGAATAGAAAGTGAAGTGGGAGGCCCCGGTGCACAACTGAGCAAGAGAACAAGTATATTAGAGTATCTAGTTTGAGAAACAGACACCTCACAAGTCCTCACTGGCAGCTTCATTAAATAGTACCAGCAAAACACCAGTCTCAACATCAACAGTGAAGAGGCTACTCCGGGATGCTGGCCTTCTAGACAGAGTTGCAAAGAAAAAGCCATATCTCAGGCTGGCCGATAAAAATAAAAGATTAAGATGGGGAAAAGAACACAGGCCAGCTGCATCAGATGAGCTGGCCTCTACAATCACCCGACCTCAAACCAATTGAGATGGTTTGGGATAAGTTGGACTGCAGAGTGAAGAAAAAGCAGCCAACAAGTGCTTAGCACTTGTGGGAACTCTTTCAAGACTGTTGGAAAAGCATTCCAGGTGAAGCTGGTTGAGAGAATGCGAAGAGTTTGCAAAGCTGTCATCAAGGCAAAGGGTGGCTATTTTGAAGAATCTCAAATATAAAATATATTTTGTTTTGTTCACTATTATTCTACAATGTAGAAAATAGTAAAAGTAAAGAAAAACCCTTGAATGAGTAGGTGTGTCCAACCATTTGACTGGTACTGTATATATATTTATATTTGCTACTGCTCGACTAAATAAATATTGGTCGACCAACAGTCTATCGACCAAACAATCAACCAGTCGAATAATTGGGGTCAGCCCTAATATAGAGATAGCTGTGGCGCACACAGAGCGTCATTGACAGAAACGGCAATGGCCAAACTCTCTATGTAGAACTATGGCTCTGCATCAGTCCAAATGGGCTGTGTTCAATCGGTGAGACAGCCGACAGCCGATGTTTGTGTTAAAACAAGTAACAAAAACCTTGTCTTTGTAGCTTATTGTTTTAGCAACATATCAGCTGTGTGATTATTGTTTGGCTTAATGCTTTCCGACCCATAATGACTTTTTGTCCCTTTGACACCAGAGGTTAGTGGAGCAGGAAACCGGATTAGCCACTAGCCCCAGAGCCCACGAACACTGGCCGGCCCTAGTTTAATGGCACCATCATTGACCCCTGTGGAAACACAACGCCTGGCCTAAAAATAACCGCAGCAAGATAGTAAAGCTGATTGTTCATTTTTTTCCCCCTTCACACATCTGGTTGTGTTTACTTGCCGTGGGTCTCTGTGGATGGTAAGGAAGGGTTAGGCCTCCCGAGTGGCGCAGCGGTCTAAGGCACTGCATTGCAATTTTAGAGGCGTCACTACACAACCGGCCGTGATCGGGAGTCCCATAGGGCGGTGCACAATTGGGCCAGCGTCATCCCGGGTTAGGGGAGGGTTTGGCCGTCATTGTAAATAAGAATTTGTTCTTAACTTTTATTTGACCTTTATTTAACTAGGCAGGAATAGTAAAGCTGACGGCCTAGGAACAGTGGGTTAACTGCCTTGATCAGGGGCAGAACGACAGATTTGTACCTTGTCAGCTCAGGGATTAGAACTTGCAACCTTTCGATTACTAGTTCAACGCTCTAACCACTAGGCTACCCTGCCGCCTCTGACCTGTCCAGTTAAATGAAGGTTAAATAGTCAAATGGCTTTGTGTGGTAGTCATTTTAGAACTGAGTCAGTTCAGAGAAGTGTTATTTTTTTAGCACTACAAAACACATATTTCTTATACTTTGACATAGTGATAAGGCGGCTCACAGGTACAAGTAGATCCATGTTTTTCCCACAAATAATGTATTTATCTGATGACTGTATGCAGTGGTGTAAATTAGGTTAAGTATATTTAGAACCAAATACTTTGAGACTTACTCAAGTTGTATTTTACTGGGTGACTTTCACTTTTACATGAGTCATTTTCTTTTAAGATACCTTTTACGCAATTGGGTACTTTTTCCACCACTGACTGTTTGTCAATCAATGAATAGCTGAGAAAAAAGTTAGGTGTAAAAAAACGCTCTACCAATCATTGAAAACCTTGCAGGTAGACCGATGCTTATAATCCAACTAAGTGGGCTAACTTTTCTTTTGTACACCTTCCTCCCCATAGCCCTCTCACGACGCCCCAGCATCCAGAGCTCCGGCGGCTACTAAGGTTCGTAAGACCATCAGCAGCCGTGTGCATGAGGCGGTGAAGGCCATCGCCCTGGTGCACTGTGTGACGCCCGTGTACGAGGCCAACGGCGTGACGGACCAGGCCGAGGCAGAGCAGCACTATGAGGACACCTGTAGGGTTTACCAGGCCGCCAGCCCAGACGAGGTACATAATGGCTCACCCTCAATACTAGACATCGCTGTCCATAAACACAGCAACCGGAGGATGTTAGTATTTGCCTCTGCGCAGTTATAATACACTCCTTCGTTAACGATAGACCAACATATACCAAAATAGCCTGTGAGAAATGTGTTGTCTACTCAACAGCCTCAAAGGTTAAAGGGAATTGTCACTACGCCAATTACAGTAGGTATGGTGACAGTAGAAGAATGGAATCCAGAATAAATATGGAGAGAGTCACTTCAAATGGTTTTGCAGCTTGAACCCTTATCAGTCCCTGCAGTTGACTACCTGCTGCCCTTGAAGGAAACCTTGAGGAGACAAATTACATTCCACATGTACCTAGCTGTGACCTGGATCACTGTGAATCGTTTGAACTTCAGGAAGAAGGCTGAGGGGGAATTCAGCTTGATCCTTTTCCTGCGGTGTAAATACGGATTTCCTTAATGTGCTCCCCAGTCCATTGGGCTTAGCCTATCCACCCTTTGAGTCTCCTACCTTCATAGTAGATACTTTGATATGGCCCACAGAAGTTGCTTTGAGGTGAGTTGTGGCCTAGTGTATGCTGAACTTCATGCAATACAAGCATTGTTTTCCAGAAAATGAATTGTGGGATAACAACATTTCTCACAGATTACAAAATCAGTCAATGTGTAGATATTTCCTTTCTTGATTGAATGTTTTTTTGCTGTTGTTACTATAGGTATATTTTATTCACTTGATATGATCTGGGCTCAAATTCAGTTTGCTTTCCAATGGCTTCTCAGGAAGTCCATAGATATATATAGTTTTGGCTGCCGGTTGTCGTGGTCACAATGCCAGTGACAGTTGGATGTGTGGTTTTTGGTAGAAATCCATTCACAAGCCATTTATCTAACTTTGTTCTGTTGGATGTGATACCTGTTTGGCAGATGAAACAAATTTTTGTTGTTAATAAAATCTAGAATGAAGGGTCCTGGTTGTAGTGTGGAGTAATTTTCCCACAGCTTATGCTTTTACATCTGCTTATTTAGTATATCTTATATATTATGTCTAAAATATTGATGGTGGTATCTACTCAAGAGAAGTGTGTTCCTATAACAAAGCGCCGGAAGAGTATCAAGTATTTCTTGACGGTTCCATTTCCAAGCAGGACCAATAAGAACTTTGCTTATGCCAAGCTGTGGTTTTGACTCCAGCCATTTGCCAGTAGCAGACCCAGCTCAATTAAACTCTAGACATTCCCATTACCAAGTGCTGCTGTTGTGGTGGAGGCCGATTCACTGCATGCCTTCACAGTGAATGTAGCCTTACTAATGTTACCATGACTAAGTCAAGTTCCTCATTCTCCCCAACTTGTATGACCAACACACAAGATAGTCAGAGCTGTGTTGACCTTCATGGAGTTCAGCTCAGGGCTAACCTTAGCCAAGCATAGCCTCAGACCAAATATTAGCATGGAATAAGTATTGTTTGTTAGCTGGAGGAGAGGAGACATGGTTTAGGACTGGATTTTAGATGTTTAGGGTCCAACCGATGCCTCGTTCTATCCATCTGAGATCTACACTGAGTCTACCAAACATTAGGAACACCTTCCTAATATTGAGTTGAACCCCCCCCTTTTCCTTCAGCCCTACAAGGTGTCGAAAGCGTTCCACAGCGATGCTGGCCCATGTTGACGCCGATGCTTGGCTATCAAATCAAATCAAATTTTATTTGTCACATACACATGGTTAGCAGATGATAATGCGAGTGTAGCGAAATGCTTGTGCTTCTAGTTCCGACAATGCAGTAATAATCCAACAAGTAATCTAACTAACAATTCCAAAAAAAGAAACAAAGTGGCATAGTTAAAGTGGCTAGTGATACATGTATTACATAAGGATACAGTAGATGATATAGAGTACAGTATATACGTGTACATATGAGATGAATAATGTAGGCTAGGTGTCTTCCAGGTGGTAGACAATTCTTGATACACACAGGAAACTGTTGAGCGTGAAAAACCCAGCAGCATTGCAGTTCTTGACACAAACCAGTGTGCCTGGCATCTACTACCATATCCCGTTCAAATGCACTTAAATATTTTGTCTTACCCATTCGCCCTTTGAACGACACACATACACAATCCATGTCTCAATTGTCTCGATGCTTAAAAAATCCTCCCCTTCATCTACACTGATTGGAAGTGGATTTAACAAGTGACATCAATAAGGGATCATAGCTTTCACCTGGATTCACCTGGTCAGTCTTTGTCATTAGAAGGAGCAGGTGTTCTTAATGTTTTGTACACTCAGTGTATATTAGAGAGCGGTCAGTGTTGGCATGAGGGATGAATTATGTTTTTGATCTTGTGCTAATATCTGGAAGTTTTGAGAAATTAATAACTTCTGACCCCCCAGAAATGATTCCTTCAATGATTCCCAATGTCATTTGTACCATGTTTTTGTGCTGCTCCCATGTTGTTGTTGTGTTGCTACCATGCTGTGTTGTCATGTGTTGCTGCCTTGTTATGTTATTGTCTTAGGTCTCTCTTTATGTAGTGTTGTCTCTCCTGTTGTGATGTGTGTTTTGTCCTATATTTATATTGTTTTTAAATGTTTTATCCCCGCAGGAGGCCTTTTTCCTTTTGCTAGGCCGTCATTGGAAATAAGAACTTGTTCTTAACTGACTAGTTAAATCAAAAATAAAAATCAGGCTTTATCCTCATGTGCCATTCAAAAGAAACCAGAAAAAACATGCAGCATGCGTCTTTTAAAAGGATTATCTTCCTAGTTTGTTCAATCAATTTGTCAATACATTTTCTTTGAGTGCAGAAATGCTTTTATTATTGATTTGTGCTGAAGTAGAACTGTGCTCTTTGCTCACTTTGATATTTCCTGCTTATTGCTATTTCCTGTGAAAAGGTACATCATGTTAAAATGGTCCATTCTTCATTTACCTCACCAAACGGATCTATTTTGATAACCACCATTCACCAAACTGTCTCCTCTGCCTTGCCTTGCTAGGTGTCGCTGGTGCAGTGGACTGAGAGTGTTGGACTGACCCTGGTTGGACGGGACCACAACTCCATGCAGCTGAGGACTCCTAGTGGACAGATCCTGAACTTCACCATCCTGCAGATATTCCCCTTCACCTATGAGAGCAAGCGGATGGGAATCATAGTTCGAGTAAGTGTAGCTGACTGGGATATGAATCTGGTTTGAAAATGCAAATTCCAGTCATCCATTTACAGTTGTCAGCGGTGTTTGCCTTCCGGAGCTGAACTAATGTATTGTGGAAGATGATGTGTATTTTGCTTGATTGCCCGCCAACTGTTAGTGTTCGGATGTAACTGCTCTTTTGAAAGATACATTCTATAGCTGACACCAGTGGGGTCAACTGCTCTTTTGAAAGATACATTCTATAGCTGACACCAGTGGGGCCAACTGCTCTTTTGAATGATACATTCTATAGCTGACACCAGTGGGGCCAACTGCTCTTTTGAAAGATACATTCTATAGCTGACACCAGTGGGTCCAACTGCTCTTTTGAATGATACATTCTATAGCTGACACCAGTGGGTCCAACTGCTCTTTTGAATGATACATTCTATAGCTGACACCAGTGGGGCCAACTGCTCTTTTGAATGATACATTCTATAGCTGACACCAGTGGGGCCAACTGCTCTTTTGAAAGATACATTCTATAGCTGACACCAGTGGGGCCCAACTGCTCTTTTGAATGATACATTCTATAGCTGACACCAGTGGGGCTAACTGCTCTTTTGAAAGATACATTCTATAGCTGACACCAGTGGGGCCAACTGCTCTTTTGAATGATACATTCTATAGCTGACACCAGTGGGGCCAACTGCTCTTTTGAAAGATACATTCTATAGCTGACACCAGTGGGGCCAACTGCTCTTTTGAATGATACATTCTATAGCTGACACCAGTGGGGCCAACTGCTCTTTTGAAAGATACATTCTATAGCTGACACCAGTGGGGCCAACTGCTCTTTTGAAAGATACATTCTATAGCTGACACCAGTGGGGCCAACTGCTCTTTTGAAAGGTACATTCTATAGCTGACACCAGTGGGGCCAACTGCTCTTTTGAAAGGTACATTCTATAGCTGACACCAGTGGGGCCAACTGCTCTTTTGAAAGGTACATTCTATAGCTGACACCAGTGGGGCCAACTGCTCTTTTGAAAGATACATTCTATAGCTGACACCAGTGGGGCCAACTGCTCTTTTGAAAGATACATTCTATAGCTGACACCAGTGGGGCCAACTGCTCTTTTGAAAGATACATTCTATAGCTGACACCAGTGGGGCCAACTGCTCTTTTGAAAGATACATTCTATAGCTGACACCAGTGGGGCCAACTGCTCTTTTGAAAGATACATTATATAGCTGACACCAGTGGGGCCAACTGCTCTTTTGAAAGATACATTCTATAGCTGACACCAGTGGGGCCAACTGCTCTTTTGAAAGATACATTCTATAGCTGACACCAGTGGGGCCAACTGCTCTTTTGAAAGATACATTCTATAGCTGACACCAGTGGGGCCAACTGCTCTTTTGAATGATACATTCTATAGCTGACACCAGTGGGGCCAACTGCTCTTTTGAATGATACGTTTTCTGGCTTTTGAACCTGGGCATTGGTCCAGTGATCCATCAAGATGGAGACTGATCTGAAAAAGACTTTACCCGGCTATGAACCCTATGACTAAGTCTCTGTGCTGTCTGCATGACTAACTATTGTTGTTGGCTTGGGTAGACCTGGTATAACTCTACTTCAGGAAGCCTGGGGTTGAACTTGGGTTCCTCAAGAAAATATTTTGAAGCATGTTTGAGACCAAACTTAAGTTTCCCTTTCTACACAACCAACTGCCAATAATAAACTCTTATTTTTATGTGCATCCCTACACATGTGCATATTTATGTGCATCCCTGCTGAGAGTCAGTGGGAAACCCCAGAATATACCTTATTGATTGATGTGAATGTTTTTCTTCTATTTTGTTTGTCAAGCATGGAGTTTAGGTAGTGACAGTGGTCTGTTTTGCAGGATGAGTCTACAGGAGAGATTAGCTTCTACATGAAGGGTGCAGATGTGGTGATGGCTGGCATCGTCCAGTATAACGACTGGCTGGAAGAAGAGGTAGATTTTCCTTCCTCGAGTTGAGAACAAGTCATTTTAGTTTGAATAGAAGACCACCCTGATTTGAATATATCGTGTTGAGGTCACCTTTAGAGGTTGCTGTCAATTTAACCTTTTTGGGGGGGTGGGGTTCAGAGTCATTGTGAATGTTTGAACATTCTGTTCTGATATTAATATTTTAGTGTTACTTTTGCTCTTTCTTCCAGTGTGGGAATATGGCCAGGGAAGGTCTGAGGGTCTTGGTCGTTTCCAAGAAGTCTCTAACAGAGGAACAGTACCAAGACTTTGAGGTTAGTAGCATTCCCTCTCTGTCTTTGAATGAGCTTAAATGTTTCTGTCATCACGTTGATACTTAGCGGCCGGGACTGTGCCATAACCAAAGCCAACAGGAGGAGGATGTTGTTTAATGGAGAATGAATTGACTGTCCTGAGCAACCAAGCCCGCCGTCGGTGACCTTGACATTTCAGTGTTTCATATCCATTTGGCAAACTCATTAGTGAGACTGAAGCCCAGGGTTTGAGTTGGCTTCTGTGAGCACATCCACATAGCAGGTCATAAAGACTCAGTAGGTTCAAACCAACACCACGCAGGAAGTGTTATGGCGGCGTCGTAAAGAGAATGCCAATTCATTTTGATGTCTGAGAATGAAAGATGATACCGAGTGTGTTATAGCAGTTATAACAACATTAGTTGTTCATTTCTACTAGTTGACGCACCTCCCTCTTCTTGTGTTGCTGTGCCCCAGTTAATCATTGTGTTGGTTACCACTCCTCACAATCCCAAGGAGATTTCAGTGAAATATTGTTTGTTGTTGTAGGATGACAATATACACTGAGTATACGAAACATTAGACTGGCCAGGTGAATCCAGATGAAACTATGACCCCTTATTGATGTCACTTGTTAAATCCACTTCAATCAGTGTAGATGAAGGGGAGGATTTTTAAGCCTTGAGACAGTTGAGACATGCCTTGTGTATATCTGCCATTCAGAGGGTGAAGAGGCAAGACAAAATATTTAAGTGCCTTTGAACGGGGTATGGCAGTAGGTGCCAGGCGCACCCACTGGTTTGAGTGTGCAAAGAACTGCAAGGCTGTTGGGTTTTTCATGCTCAACAGTTTCCCGTGTGTGTCAAGAATGGTCCACCACCCAAAGGACATCCAGCCAGCTTGACACAACTGTGGGAAGCATTGGAGTCAACATGGGCCAGCATCCCTGTGAAACGCTTCAACACCTTGAAGAGTCCATGCCCCAACACATTCAGGCTGTTCTGAGTGCAAAAGGGGGTGCAACTCTATATTATGAAGGTGTTCCTAATGTTTTGTACACTATATGTATAACTAATGTGTTTATATTCCTCAACATTAGCACGCACTGTACAGGTTTTGGTATGTCCTGTATATCAACCTAGTACCTGCCAACAACAACAAATACAAAAACTAAATAGTTTCCACAGATACTTTCACCATTGTTCTTTAAATGTCAAAGCCTGTTGTTTGATGCTCAGATCACACACACACCCATTCTCATGGCGAGCGAGGCAGGCAGTGTCTCCCCTGCAGCCCCAGCCCCATTGCTGGAGTGTATAATTTTGTGAGCTGGCTGGTGGGCGGCGGTGACTCACTCGCTTAGTGACTCACTCACAGAGTTTGTGTTCCTGAGTGAGTCACTCAGTTTTTGCTTTATCTCACACTGAAAATTGCCCTCTGAGCTGGAAACTACTGGGTGTTTACTTGCTGATCGATGTTGTTATTCCTTTGACCATCCAGAACGTGTTACATTTGATGAATTTGTACGTCTGACAGTTGATAAATCAATCTAGTTCAACTCCAACTTGCTATATTCCAATATTGTAGGCATCCAATCGAAATCTTTTCTTCATATTTTCTCCTCTGCTACTTTCTCCACCCACAGGCCCGATACATCCAGGCCAAGCTGAGTGTGCACGATCGGTCTCTGAAGGTTGCCACGGTGATCGAGAGCCTGGAGATGGAGATGGAGCTGCTGTGTCTGACGGGGGTAGAAGACCAGCTTCAGGCTGATGTACGGCCCACCCTGGAGATCCTACGCAATGCAGGCATCAAGGTCAGGGGAGGTCACTGGGGCAGAGGGAGACTGCCGCATAGCAACGACACTTAGCAGTTCACTTCAATACACTTTGTTTATCCCTGGGCTTTGTGCCCTCTGTAACTGTTGTTATGTCATTGTTTGAATGTGGATAAGAAAAGTACAAAAAAAAGTTAATCACCCAGAAATTGTATTTTAAAACTGTTATTACATGTGTAGGTGTGGATGTTAACTGGAGATAAGCTGGAAACAGCCACGTGCACAGCTAAGAACGCCCATCTGGTGACCCGCAACCAGGACATCCACATCTTTAGATCGGTGAGTGGAGAAGCAGTAAAGGGCATTTCTCTGTTTTACCACTGCTATTTCAATATCATATTTATTGTGGATTAGAATAAATAGCTTTAGCATAAGGAGTCATTCTTAGTTCACAGGGGCATCCACAGGTTCCTGTCTGCCCTGACCTTATTGGGACATCCACCCTCTGTGTGGTGAAGGCCCATAGCGATGGTTATGTAGTCCCCCAGCCTAGCCAAGATCCGCTGGATAGCTAGCAACCCCAACAATAAATACCTCACACAGGAATGAGCATCCAAGCCAGTGTAAAACAGACCTGGGCTCTCAAAATCTGGTTTCAAATACTATTTTAAATAATTTCAAATACTTTAGATGTGTTTGAATGATCTTCCCTGTTGCAATATAACCAATAGATAAGTCCCAAAAGTACAAACCCCGCCAACCCGACACTCCAGGCAGGCTAAAGAAAACGCTCAAAGTATTTGAAAGATTTCAAAGCGTTTTTGAACCCAGGTCTGGAAACAGGCTGGTAAGGACCAGCTGAACCACTCCCTTGGGTAACACAGTGACAGAGAACCTAACTTCCTAATTTGTTTTGCAGGCTTAGCTCTCAAACTGCACTGCTGCTTTGATAGTCCTTTGAGTTCCCTTTTGGCCGATCTCCAGTTGCAGAAAGGGAGAGCTTGCCTGCCATAGGAATGTTAGGAGTTGTGTACAACAGTTGTTACTGGAAGAGGATAACAATGGCTGGCACAGCATGAAAACAGTCCCCTTGCTTCTCCCAGCGGAGCAGGGCAGGGGCTGTGACTTTTGATTGGACCAATAGCCAGGGCATCTGCTATTGGCTTCCTGGTTCGACACAAATGGCACCTGGGTTGACGACTTGACGTATGAACATGCAATAGGAGAGGAATATAGCCATACCAGTGCAGAACATTGGTTGACAGATTAATGTCTTGCGGTCATTTCCAGTTCCACATTTTTTTAAAATTGAGTCGACATGAGTTTGATTGAGTTGCAGAAACTATGGGATGTTTACAGTCAACCTCCATATTTGGTAATAAATAGGAGTCTATAGAAACCCACAAAATGATCCATGGTTGAGCTGGTCCTCCTTATGGTTTTATAACTTACTTTGGCATTTCAAATCACATGTTCTGGTTCTGGTTTGCATGCTCAGTTGACAGTTGATCAGTTCACCCTGATGCTAATCTAGCGTGTGGATGACAGTTGCAGTAAGGAGAGCAGCTACTCCTGTGGGTTAGATAGCTATCTGTGTGTCTGTATGTCTGTGACCATGATGGTAAGCCTTGTACTGTCTGTGGTCCTAGGTGACGACGCGAGGAGAGGCCCACCTGGAGCTCAACGCTTTCCGGAGGAAACACGACTGTGCCCTGGTCATATCAGGGGACTCACTGGAGGTAAACTGAGCACCGTCCTTACTCTGAACACTTTACCTTATGTGTGTAAGACGAACCAAAGCAATGTTACTGAAGAGGCTTTTAGTGGTGGCTGTGGCATTGGTAAGAGTCAGACTAACATGGGAAAAAGTCTGAGACACCTTGAGAACCCTCAGCTTGTTTTGAGTTTTATCCTATCACACTGCTGCATTGTATTGGGTCTCAATTGACAACTTCCTAGATAAATGTAACAGACGTTGAGGAAGGAGTCTACATCATTGATAGAAATACAGATGTAAACCACAGTCGGTCGTTGGCCCCTGGCTTGTTGTTCAAGCCTCGTCTGTCATACTGTCATACAGGTGTGTCTGAAGTTCTATGAGTACGAGTTTATGGAGCTGGCGTGTCAATGTCCTGCTGTGGTGTGTTGCCGCTGCGCTCCAACCCAGAAGGCCCAGATAGTCCGGCTGCTGCAGGAGCGCACAGGCAAACTCACCTGTGCTGTAGGTGAGTCTCCCCAGTGTCAGCCCCAAGCTATTCTCTATTGGGACATTACAGTGTTAACAATTTAGCTCACTTAAACTCTCCAATGGCATTTCACTGCAGGGTTACTGATCTGTATGTTAAAGATGTTGAATGGTATTGTTTTCATGATGTGGTCTTGATAAACAGTTTGCAGAGGTCAGATCACGCACACACGCGCACGCACACACAAACGCACACACAGCCTTCTCTCTTGTGAGTCACATTAACAGACGTATTTCTCCTGACACTTCCACTGATATCTGTTTGTTTTCTCTTAGGGGACGGAGGAAACGATGTCAGCATGATCCAGGAAGCCGACTGTGGCGTGGGAGTGGAGGGCAAAGTAAGAATCTCTCAGTCCCTGTCGCCTTGACGCTCTGCTTTCACACAAACACACACACTCTCTGCCATCGGTATGTGTTGTGTGTTTCCTGAGAGTCGGCTTCCATCTGGCCAGAGCGTCTTTTTAACATACATTTGTCACTTGTTTATGTCATATCATGCACAGATGATTCCTTTTTGACTGTGTGAAAGCATGTCATGGGTGTAGAGGAAATGAATGTGACAGAGTGGTATTGTCTTTCTGTTCTGATTGTGACTGCTTGAACTGTAGTGCTGACGGGTCAACCATGCAGAGTTCCTACCTCATTGACAGATTGCTCTTTCTGACCCATTCAGCAAATATGGACAAGAGCTCCACATAAACTCAATAGTTGGTAATTATTGGCAGAAATGGGGAACTATACAGTATTTACTCAGTGGCAGTTTGGCCTTTCCAATTTTCAGTTGATCACTTAGTTTCAACTTTTCCTCAACTTTTGGACCCACTATTCTTTATATACACTCGTAAAAAGTGTTTTTCTGGTTAAAGAAGACCTTTGCTAACCTTTTTGTAAATTTCTCTTATTTTCCACCACCACGTTGTTTGTTGACAGGAAGGGAAGCAGGCATCGCTGGCTGCAGACTTCTCTGTGACTCAGTTCAAGCACTTGGGCCGACTCCTCATGGTCCACGGGCGGAACAGCTACAAAAGGTCTGCCGGCCTCTCCCAGTTCGTCATCCACCGGAGCCTGTGCATCAGCACCATGCAGGTAGGCAGGACCAGGGTACCAAAGGGTGGAGCGGGGTGTGGAGTCAGTCAGGACAAGGGAGTGCCAGAAGCTTCTTTGGGAGCCTGCAGAACCAGCCCCAGAGCCCCAGTTCCAGTGGGTAGTGAGGGTACCTAGGGACAGGCATAGTGAGTTGGAGCAGGGTGGGGAGTGAGTCAGAGCAAGGGACCCCAGGAGCTCTTCTAGGAGGCCACAGTTTTCAGTGTCAACCCCAAGCCTCAGCCCTTGTGAGTACCACAGCCCATGCATCCGGCTCTTCAGCCTGCTAGTCTCCCAGACCAAGGAAAAAGGGAAAGCCATGTGAGTCACCAGGCCATAGACTCATTCGATAGGGAGGCCCCCATGTGTCTCAAATTAACGCTGCCCACAGCCACAGCTGTTAAGTGTTTGGTATAGGGCATGAGCTGGCCCAGCTCTGTCTGGCTGCTGCTCAAACCATGTAGCATCATACTAGTAGTCAGTGTTAGTCAGTTTTCTAAACTACGTAGGTGAAGTAGTACCTCGCCATAGTGATAATAATAGGTTTATTATTTATTTTATAATCTATTCTTAGAGCTATTACTTCAATCAATTGACTCATTTTTAGATGAAAGTAACGTGTAGAGAGTTTTGGCAAATTGTGTCAATGGTGTTTTGTCGTTGTGTATTACAGTTGTCTATGCAACGTTAAGCACACGAGTTCTACATCCGGCAATGATGACTCATCCGTGATCTCTTCTTCCTCCCCCAGGCTGTGTTCTCCTCTGTCTTCTACTTTGCCTCTGTCCCCCTCTACCAAGGATTCCTCATTATTGGGTGAGATGATCTTTTCTGTATAGCGGTGGCTTATCACAATGGCATTTCAGCTATGTGTTAGCTCCATGTTTTGTTGATATTTAGATTGTGTTGACGCAGTGTTGCTAAGACACTACTATGAGATGACTTGAACCCTACTGACTCATCAAAACCCCCTCTATCCAGCCTTCGAATGGAGGTCAGAGAACTGTACTGAAATCTCAGAGAATTAATATTAGTAGCCACATAACCATACGTGAAGCTTCAATCCGAAAGTAAAGTATTTGACATCCTACATGTTCTCTGGCAGTTAATGTCTGGTAATGACGTGCCTGAGAAATGACGTGTTTTTTTTTGTTGTAACTAAAATGATAGTATTCTCTTACTATCGTCTGCAATCTGCTAATTATATTAGTGAATGTTCTTTGTTTTAGCTACTCCACCATCTACACCATGTTCCCTGTGTTCTCCCTCGTGTTGGATAAAGATGTGAAGTCAGAAGTAGCCATGCTCTATCCCGAGTTATATAAGGATCTCCTGAAGGTAATACATGTCTTTATTGGCCGTAGGATTTGCATTGTGTTATCAACAGGTAAACATTGTTTTAATACATACTGCATAAACTTCTCTCCGCCCTCGATAACACTTTACACGCAGATATTTGCACATATCTGTTTCCCATTAAACGTTTAGTACTTATTGTGCGTGGATTCATTGTTAAAATCGTTCTGAATATTCCTGTTTTTTTCAGGGTCGACCTCTGTCCTTTAAGACATTTCTGATATGGGTCCTAATAAGTATTTATCAAGGTAAGTCGGTTGTGGAAACAATGATACATTCGGTAGCTTGAGTATCTATTGATATGCTTTCCTATAGATAGGAATGTTATGTTTTGTTGTTGGAAAACAACTAATCTCTTAGGCCTTTCACACACAGGTACTACTTTAGAAACTGCCCTGCCCTATGGTGTAGGATCCATGATGCTCCCCACCAGCCCACGCACTTTCTTTTTAATTGCTAGTAGTAGAGTTTATTTATGTCTGTGCTTTTTGTTAAATAACCTAAGGGGGTTTTACCACGGCCCATTTGTGTTGCAAAGGCGTTGCCAGAAGCATCCAAACTACACCCCTAAACCTTTTGTCTACCGCTCAGTGCTCAATCCTTACCTCCCACCTTTCCCTCTCCAAATAGTTTGTTTAGCAGAATATCCCAGTTGATGGAAGATCCTTAGCCATGATCCTTTTTTTCCTTCTTCTTTGCTATTGAGTGGGCCTGGTTTCTGTGTTTAAGGCCGTTGGTGGGTTGTTTGGTATTTATTCCGTTACAGTTTTCCACAGAGACAATGTTTTGAATGCTTTTAAAAATAATAATAATAATAAGAAGAAGAAGGTTACTTTATTGTCAAATGTATATGAATGTCTAACAGAAAAATGACTTCTGTCTGACCCTGACCCTTCCACAATTTTTACTCAATGTGATGAGAATGTCGTTGTATTCGATACAGAACTAGGATACATCCCATGTTAGATCTGTTGGTATTAATTACATTTTCAATCGCAGGAAGTGTGTTTTTACGTCCCTTTTTAGAGGTCACATTAACAATCAGAGAGGTTATGGAAGCGTTTAAAAACAAAAAAAAAGATGGAAAAGTTAAAAAGTTCCTTTTCCTCTTCCTGACATGGGAAACTGTGAGAAATCTTGACATCGATTCCCTTTTTTTAATGCAAAATATATAGATCTGGTTGTACTGTGTTGAAAACTTTCTTAGTTGTTCTTCAATTGTCCATTTCTCTTCATGATAGCAAAGTGTTGTATAACAGAATAAGCAGAGGCAAGGTTCAGGTTGAGCATTACAGTTACAGGTGTTGTGTCTTAATTTTGTCACTCTATTGTCGCAGAGAGTTTCCCTGTGCCACATGAATTGAAATGACCCTTGTGATTTACAGTGCCAGTCAAAAGTTTGGACACACCTGTTCATTCCTGGGTTTTTCTTTATTTTTATTGTAGAATAATAGTGAATACATCAAAACTATGAAATAACACACATGGCATCATGTAGTAACCAAAAAAGTGTTAAACAAATTATAAACATTTTAGATTCTTCAAAGTAGCCACCCTTTGCCTTGATGACAGCTTTGCACACTCTTGGCATTCTCTCAACCAGCTTCATGAGGCACGCTTTTCCAACTGTATTTTGAAGGAGTTCCCACATATGCTGAGCACTTGGATGCTTCTCCTTCGCTCTACGGTCCAACTGATCCCAAACGGGTGATTGTGGAGGCCAGGTCATCTGATGCAGCACTCATCACTCTCCTTGGTCAAATAACCCTTACATGGCCTGGAGGTGTGTTTTGGGTCATTGTCCTGTTGAAAAACGAATGATAGTCCCATTAAGCACAAACCAGATGGGATATCGCTGCAAAATGCTGTGGTAGCCATACTGTTTAATATATATATTTATTTATTTATTTTGTTACCTTTTATATAACTAGGCAAGTCAGTTAAGAACTCACCTACTCTACGTCTCATAAAGACACTGCGGTTGGAACCAAAAATTGCAAAGTACAGCTGTCTTGCTCGTGTTTCTTGGCCCAAGCAAGTCTCTTCTTATTGGTGTCCTTTAGTAGTGGTTTCTTTTCAGCAATTCGACCATGAAGGACTGATTCACGCAGTCTCCTCTGAACAGTTGATGTTGAGATGTCTGTTACTTGAACTCTGAAGCTTTTATTTGGGCTTCAGTCTGAGGTGCAGTTAAATCTAATGAACTTATCCTCTGCAGCAGAGGTAATTCTGGGTCTTCCTTTCCTGTGGCGGTCCTCATGAGAGCCAGTTTCATCATAGCGCTTGATGGTTTGTGCGACTGCACTTGAAGAAACTTTCAAAGTTCTTGACATTTTCCGAAATGACTGACCTTCATATCTTAAAGTAATGATGGACTGTCATTTCTCTTTGCTTATTTGAGCTGTTATTGCTATAATATGGACTTTTACCAAATAGAGCGATCTTCTGTATACAACCCCTACCTTGTCACAACGCAACTGATGTGTCAAATGCATTAAGAAGGAAATGAACTTTTACCAAGGCACACCTGTTAATTGAAATGCATTCCAAGTGACTACCTCATGAAGCTGGTTGAGAGAATGCCAAGAGTGTGCAAAGCTGTCATGGCAAAGTGTGGTTACTTTGGAGAATCTCAAATATATATTTTGACTTTTTTTTGTTTACTACATGATTCCATATGTGTTCTTTCATAGTTTTGATGTCTTCACTCTTATTCTACAACATAGAAAATAGTAAAAAAATAAAGAAAAACCCTGGAATGAGTAGGTGTGTCCAAACGTTTGACTGGTTCTGTACATACAGTTCATTCGGGAAGTATTCAGACCCCTTGACTTTTTCCACATTTTGTTACGTTAATGTCTTATTCTAAAATGTATTCAATAGTTTTTTTCCCCCTCAATCTACACACAATACCCCATAATGACAAAG
Organism: Oncorhynchus tshawytscha; assembly: GCF_018296145.1. Classification (NCBI taxonomy): domain Eukaryota; kingdom Metazoa; phylum Chordata; class Actinopteri; order Salmoniformes; family Salmonidae; genus Oncorhynchus; species Oncorhynchus tshawytscha. Next base: position 11,007,064 of record NC_056450.1, on the reverse strand, counting down.
CAAAATGTATTAAAAATTTAAAAAATGGAATTATCACATTTACATAACTATTCAGACCATTTACTCAGTACTTTGTTTAAGCACCTTTGGCAGTGATTACAGCCTTGAGTCTTCTTGGGTATGACGCTACAAGCTTGGCACACCTATATGTGCGGAGCTTCTCCCATTCTTCTCTGCAGATCCTCTCAAGCTCTGTCAGTTTGGATGGGGAGTGTCAGGTTTCAGGTCTCTCTAGAGATGTTTGATCTGGCTCTAGTCTGGGCTCTGGCTGGGCCCCTCAAGGACATTCAGAGACTTGTCACGAAGCCACTCCTGCGTTGTTTTGCTGTTTGCTTAGGGTCATTGTCCTGTTGGAAGGTGAACCTTCTCCCCAGTCTGAGGTCCTGAGTGCTCTGGAGCAGGTTTTCATCAAGGATCTCTCTGTACTTGCACCGTTCATCTTTCTCTCGATCCTGACTCGTCTCCCAGTCCCTGCCGCTGAAAAACATCCCCACGGCATGATGCTGCCGCCACCATGCTTCACAGTAGGGATGGTGCCAGGTTTCCTCCAGATGTGACGCTTGGCATTCAGGCCAAAGAGTTCAATCTTGGTTTCATCAGACCAGAAAATCTTGTTTCTCATGGTCTGAGTCCTTTAGGTGCCTTTTGGCAAACTTCAAGCGGGCTGTCATGCCTTTTACAGAGGAGTGGCTATCGTCTGGCCACTACCATAATAGCCTGATTGGTGGTTCCAAATTTCTAACATTTAAGAATGATGGAGGCCACTGTGTCCTTGGGGACCTTCAATGCTTTTTACCTTTCCCAAGATCTGTGTCTCAGATCTGTCTCGGAGCTCTATAGATAATTCCTTCGACCTCATGGCTTGTTTGCAAAACATTCAAAAATCCTGTTTCACTTTGTCATTATGGGGTATTGTTTGTAGATTGGTGAGGATTTCTTTTATTTAATCCATTTTAGAATAAGGTTGTAACGTAAGAAAATGTGGGAAAATTCAGAATAGTTTCTGAAGGCACTGTATGTAGCCACTCAATCATGCTTTTTAATGGCACCAAAGTGTCTACCGGGTTGGTTTAATTCATTTAGTGATTAATTGAATAATTACATTTTTTTTCAACAATAAACAACAACAAAAAAACACAGCTACACACCAATGCAATGGCAGTGCTCTTGACGTTGTGCTGCCTGTTCTCTGTGCTCCTAAGGCAGTATCATTATGTATGGGGCGTTGCTGCTGTTTGAGTCAGAGTTTGTTCACATCGTAGCCATCTCCTTCACCTCGCTGATCCTCACGGAGCTGCTGATGGTGGCGCTCACCATCCAGACATGGCACTGGCTCATGATCGTAGCCGAGCTGCTCAGTCTGGCCTGCTACATCGCCTCGCTCGTCTTCCTGCACGAGTTCATAGGTGCGTAAACATGCATACTGTACTCAAACACGCACACAGACACACCCTCACACACACATTTCTCAGCCTAGTCAGTAACATTGCCTCGCTCGTCTTCCTGCACAAGTTCATAGGTGGGTAAACACACATACGTTTAATGGCCAAATAATTCCTATGTCAGGAGTTTTGATACTGATTGAAGCAAAAATAATGCAGCTACAATTTGATTTACAAGTACACAGTGATAGATTTGATAGTAATGGACTTTCCCATTTTCACTGCCGCTGCATTTGTACGTCAGTGTTCAGTGATGACAGGCTCTTCTCCATTCATACAGCCTCTGGTGTCCAGTTAGCCCTGGGCTGGCTGAGACCTGGAATGTACTGTCTGTAGGAAGTCCTGCTAAAGGTGAATAAAGTAACACATAGTACCAGAGGAGTGCAGCCAGCTAGCCTCCATGTTAGTTTCCTGCTCCAGCTACCACACACACACTGGCCAAGGTCTTTGTGTTTATGACCAAACAGAGGCTGTATCTCAGAAACTACTGTACCACATGTCGAACATCACATTTTACTTTTTTTTTTATAGAAACTGGTTTGTCATTTAAAAAGCATAAGGCTTCGTTTATACAGTCAGCTTAATTCATTATTATTAGTTGATACCTTTCTGATCATTTCCCTAATGTGTGAACAGTGAAAAACCACCTGGAATCTGATATTTTGACTTCCTATTTACACCACCTCCATATGTGGATCTGAATCCTGATGCAAACTCGATCCTCCATATGTGACCTCTGACGGAACCCTCAGATAAGATATTTTTGCTCAAATGTTTTTTTTTTGGACGTGACCTTTTCCATGACAACCGCCCCAAAATGTAAAGGAACAGTGACAGGAAATGAGCATTGCATTTTGTGTGCTACTTCAGAGGCTACATCTGTGTGAATGAGCAAATCTTATATGGGTCACATATAAAACTGTTGACAGTCAGAAAAAAGTATTTGTATATACAGTTGAAGTCGGATGTTTAAATACATCTTAGCCAAATTCCTGACATTTAATCCCAGGTAAAATTCCCTGTCTTAGGTCAGTTTGGGTCACCACTTTATTTTAAGAATGTGAAATGTCAGAATAATAGTATAGAGAATGATTTATTTCAGCTTTTAATTATTTCATCACATACCCAGTGGGTCAGAAGTTTACATACACTCAGTTAGTATTTGGTAGCATTGCCTTTAAATTGTTTAACTTAGGTCAAATGTTTCGTGTAGCCTTCCACAAGCTTCCCACAATAAGTTGGGTGAGTTTTGGCCCATTCCTCCTGACAGAGCAGGTGTAACTGAGTTTGAGTTTGTAGGCCTCCTTGCTTGCACACACTTTTTCAGTTCTGCCCACATATTTTCTATAGGATTGAGGTCAGGGCTTTGATGCCCACTCCAATACCTTGACTTTGTTGTCCTTAAGCCATTTTGCCACAACTTTGGAAGTATGCTGGGGTCAATGTCCATTTGGAAGACCCATTTGCGAACAAGCTTAAACTTTCTGACTGATGTCTTGAGATGTTGCTTCAATATATCCTCCTAATTGTCCTACCTCATGATGCCATCTCCTTGGTGAAGTGCACCAGTCCCTCCTGCAGCAAAGTACCCCCACAACATGATGCTGCCACCCCTGTGCTTCACGGTTGGGATGGTGTTCTTTGGCTTGCAAGCCTCCCCCTTTTTCCTCCAAACATAACGATGGTCATTATGGCCAAACCGTTCTATTTTTGTTTCATGAGACCAGAGGACATTTCTCCAAAAAGTACAATCTTGTCCCCGTGTGCAGTTGCAAACCGTAGTCTTGTCTTTTTTATGGCGGTTTTGGAGCAGTGGCTTCTTCCTTGCTGAGCGGCCTTTCAGGTTATGTTGATATAGGACTCGTTTTACTGTGGATATAGATACTTTTGTACCTGTTTCCTCCATCTTCGCAAGGTCCTTTGCTGTTGTTCTGGGATTGATTTGCACTTTTCACACCAAAGTACGTTCATCTTTAGGAGACAGAACGCGTCTCCTTCCTGAGCGATATGATGGCTGCGTAGTCCCATGGTGATTATACTTTGTACTATTGTTTGTACAGATAAACATGGTACCTTCAGGCGTTTGGAAATTGCTCCCAAGGATGAACCAGACTTGAGGTCTACAATTTTTTTTCTGAGGTCTTGGCTGATTTCTTTGGATTTTCCCATGATGTCAAGCAAAGTTTGAAGGTAGGCCTTGAAATGCATCCACAGGTACACCTCCAATTGACTCAAATGATGTCAAATAGCCTATCACAAGCTTCCATGACATCATTTTCTGGAATTTTCCAAGCTGTTTAAAGGCACAGTCAATTTAGTGTATGTAAAGTTCTGACCCATTGGAATTGTGATGCAGTGAATTATAAGTGAAATAATCTTTCTGTAAACAATTATTGGAAAGATTACTTGTCATGCACAAAGTAGATGTCCTAACCGACTTGCCAAAACGATATTTTGTTAACAAGAAATTTGTGGAGTGATTGAAAAACGATTTTTAATGACTCCAAGCGTATGTAAACATCCGAATTCAACTGTAGAAGGAAAATCAGATGTGGTTTCTTAGGCTGGCTGTGTACAAATGCAGTAGTTGTGTAGATTCTGATCATTTACACCACAGTATCTATTTGCTTTTTCCAAACACTATTTTAAGCCTTTATGTGGGGTGTGAAGGTCGGTTTCAGACCACTGAGCATTATGACTTGAACATGGTCAAAAGTGCCCTTCTCGTCTTCCTCTTTCGTAAAAGAGAGGCCATTTGAACTTTTTAAAGTCACAAGTGACACCAAAGGTACATAGTTTCCCTGAATGGAACAACTTGAATATAAGTCAATTACATGGCAAGCCATTTCCCCTCATCTGCCATATATTTAGATGCTAGGTCTCCCCCTAGTCACTAAATGAACTGAGTAGTGGCAACTGAATCAAAAACAGTAGTCATACTAACCTGATTACATTAAGTCATACTTACTCAATTCCTCATATATAAAACATATTTGTTTAAATGACCCACCATCCTGCCCTCTGTTTCCTTGGCTGTATCTAGATGTATATTTCATCGCCACGCTGTCGTTCCTGTGGAAGGTGACGGTCATCACCCTGGTGAGCTGTCTGCCCCTCTACATCCTCAAGTATCTGCGCAGACGCTTCTCACCACCAAACTACTCAAAGCTCACCTCCTAGAGAGCCCTGCTTCTGTGCATAGGGGGGAGAGAGATCTCTGCTCGCACACCTCCCTACCTCTCATCTAACAGAGCCTGCGCTTTATAAGAACCTCAAGGGTTCCCTTCCTCTTTAATTTATTCTTAAATGTTCATGTGCAATTGGAAGAGCTGGTGTGGGAACGAAAAAAAACAAGTTTGATTTGAGAAGAGAGAAAGTTTTTGTGTAAGTTTCCCCTGTTTAGATGTAAAGACTGACAAGTATGACTGGGTATGTTTCCAGACTGATTGGCTTGGTGGTTACCGTAACTGGAATTCTGTGTTTTATCATGGTCACAGGTCTAAAATGTGTGAATGCCATCAGGAAGTATGTGCCATAATGAACTAACAGAGGGCTGTGTACTTAATCATGGACTCATTAACAATATAGATCAGGTTTGGTATCTAAACATCGGGCCTAGAGAACTAACAAGGAACACTTGATTGGATTTGACTAACATACAGTACATAAAAGAACAACACAAGCATGTCAGTCTGAAATGCATTGAATTGGTATTTATGTTTAAATTGTACATTATAAGAGTCATTGTAGTTGGAAATATAGTGTGAAATACACTGGAATCAAATGTTTTTTTTTTTTTGTTTTTTTTTACACCAACATAATAGTTGTATTACAAATTCAAATGTTTTTTTTATGGCACATTCTGTTAATGGAGAACACTGGTATTGATGTAGCATTTCTCAAGGACTTGTTGCAATTTTATGTTAACAGTTCTGGGGCTTAGAGATGAACCAGTGCACTGATCAAATTCTGTTTGTGTATGTGTTTGTGCGTCACCCAACGACTATAACCCAGCCAAGTGGAGGTGGCTTGGTTCTTTTAGTATAGCATGCTGACCCACTGTCTCAGATGTCAAAAGCTGTGTCTTTGTCATTTTGTACGTTTGGTAAAAGAGATTGTGTCTACACTGAAGAGCATGGTCAATATTCAGCCACTAACTGGATGCTATTTGTAGCCAAGCCGTATGTTCCACTTTGGCCGTCAGAATAGCTGTGTGTCCGCTAGGCCAGGGAGTCTGTAGGCTACCCTGTCACGTGGTCACTGCCCACTCCTGACGCCAGTTCTTGCCACCCTGTATCATTGCATGATTCACTTTAGTTGTGACATGAAGCCAATTCAAGCCATAGCTGAAAATACTCTGACCACTGTCCGTCTGCCCTCTCCCCTCACCCAGAGCTGAGCCCCCACAATTCCCAGTTCTTCTCTTCTCACAGACATGTCTGGAATAGAAGATAACAATTTTCACCTGCACAGAGTGAATGGCCCAGTAGAATGTGTTGATTTTCAATAGGTATTAGTGCACATTTTAAAGAAAAATATGTAATGAATTCCTCACATACTATTCCTCGGGAAGAGGAGGAGAAAGGGAAGAGAGACGACTGGAACAAAAAAGTGTAAATAATTACATTGTGTTGTAGGCTAATGTCCCCATTTTATATTATTTTCGCAAATGTATTATAAAGATGTAAACTAATACCATGACGGGTTACTGTTCAGATTAGTGAATCATTTGTGTCAGAGTACATACAGGGTGTCATAACTACTAATTCATTGTTTTTCTTGTTCAGTTGGAATTACAGGCATTTTGTATTTTGTGACCTACTCTTCGTCTTTCCTTATTTTAGTTGACGTTTCAAACATTATTCAAAGCCTTTGAATCTGACATGCTTTTTTTGTTGCAAGGAATTTTGTTAAAACTGACAGCTGTACTCTTTTCTTATGTGGACTTTGGAGGTTTCATACCATCAATTGTGGTAGAATGACACTACATTCTTTGACTGTTTTGTTTTTTTAAGTATTGTGTCTTGCATAATTGTAAATAACCTGTTTAATTTATTAACCTTGATCATTTTGTGTTGGTATAATTGCACTCTAGTTAGCAGAACAAAAAGGGAGGATCGTGTTGAATTGTGAATATTGGTGGTGATAAAATAAATCTTGTGTTTTCCTTTCTAGTTACCGAACCCTTGTCATTTCTCTAAAATCCTTTTTGTAGTCATTTTTTTCTGATATGTTTAGCTTTGTGTGAGTTCATTTAAGTGCTTGGTTTTGGTACAGAAGAACAACATTTCCTCCAGTAAAACTAGGCCTATAGTATACTCAGAGTGGACTGAGGCTGTACTATGTTAGAGCGTTGAGCCAGTAACTCTGATTCAGAGGGGTTGTGGGTAAATGCAGAAGACACATTTCAGTTGAAGGCATTCAGCTGTACAACTGACTAGGCATCCCCCTTTCCCTTTGCTTTCCTTTATTGTAGACGAAATCTTCCTTATGTAAATGAGCGTGTGTCTCATTTTCACCAGAGGAGGGAGTCCCTGACACTCAATAAAAGCTGCTCTCCTCATAGTCAGCCACACTTTCTGACAATCACATCCTGTAGCCTTCAGAGTGGAAGGATGAGTCTATGCCCTGTCTTTTTGACCATCTAATTTCCAAAAGGGATTGTGTCATGATAGGGAGTGGGATTTATTAAATATGATAAAGTATAAAATATTTTTTTCCATATTTTTTTTCTTTTTTATGAAAAATCTGTCTTAGAAAATATTACTTGAATCTCACACCAAATTAGAACATGCACAAGCTAAAATGTATTGAATCTCCCAAGATTTCAAGAAATTGTTTGTTGGAAGCAAGCCTCAGTCCAACCAGTAAAATGTGATTCAAGCCCCACACTACTGTATGTTCATAATAAAATCCTACTCCTCCGTCCAACTTTTTCTTGTTCCATGGCCCACATGCGTAGGTTATACCATTTAAAAGAAACAATTTAAGTTAATCAGCCACATGAAAACCGAAATTTCACCCCAGAATCAATAGCAATGCCCTCTAGAACTATTTCATCTGAGCTTCAAGCAATCAACAGAGCCACTCGTTGGAGCATTGCCAAACCTACAATTCAATCAAAAGAGGAGAGATAGCGAGTCCCCAATATGACTCCTGGTATCAGAGACAGTTTGTTATGGTCAGTTGTATTTCAATGTCTTTTTAATTACTATATTAAGCTAAGGAACTCCTTTGGCTTAAGTCAATGCATGTAAACAATGATGTGAAGCTAGTTGCATAATAAGAATCTTAATAAATAAACATTTTTTTATTAGAAGGACGACCAAGCTCGTTTGAAATATGTCAAACCCTGTTTGCTGTACTGTGGGGATAAATCAAAAGTGGCAGATTCTGACAAACCAGTCAATGCACTTCAATCTACTACATGTTCTATTTCGCCTAGTGTAAACAAAGGATTTTGGTGATGACACACCATAGGAAAGTGTGCTGAGCATTCACACACCATTTTCAACAGCTATTTATAGCCTGGGAGGACTGGAATGCTTTGATTGGTCTAAGCACCTGCTACTACTGCGAAGGATGGGCTGTTGTATTTTCCCTCCTATTGTAATCTTCTATAACACCTGTTTCAATGGAAGTCAATGAATTTAGCAGACTGCTACCGCATTGGTGTCTATGGAAGAGCCTGAGGGAACTATCTTCATTTATCCACCATCTTTGGTAGAAGTAGTACTGTACTACAAGTAGGAGATGCAGCTATTCCTATAAGGGTCGGAGGTTATTGTTATTGAGGTGCTGGGTGAATAGACAGTTCCAGGTCCCAGGTGTTTCCCGTGGGCCTGAGTGGCACAGGGCACAGCACAGAGGTGCTTATTCTCGATCATGTACCACTGAATAGAGAAGTCTCACCATTGATCCAAAGAACTCCACACCTGGCTACCGTGGAAACAAACAGAGAAACATGTCATCCCTCTGCATTTCTAATGAATGGGTGATAGAAGGATGTCAGAGTTACAGTATGAGTTAGGATTGGAAACTTGGTACTACGGCAGTGAATAGTGTCTTCTGGGGGGATATTGTTTCATGTGATTTCATAACGCTGCCTGTGCTCAGGAGGGGAAAAAGCTATGTAACTTTGTTTTCCAGTGCACTAAAGCAGAGAAATGTGTTAAACAAACACGAGTATCGATCAAACTCCTATTACACAAGTGGATTGTTTCATCTGATGTGGACATGTAGTTTCCATACTGATACGGAATGTATTAGTTCATTGAGTTGGAAAAAGAAAAAAGGAAATGTTTTCCAGATTTGACAAGCTGTGGCAGAACAGAAACAGGATTCCTTATTACACATGACATAATATACTGCCCGGTTCTACTATCCAAGCATTTGAATTCAGTTCCATTACCTAGTGTTCTGTCAAAGCAGCAACATGAATAACTTGGAATGTTTTTTTTATTTATAGAACTTTAGAATGTTTAAGGAATGAAGTTCTAAACACTGGCTGAAACAGGGAACAGGAAGTCCAAACAGAAATCTAAATGAATTAGGAATGTGGATTTTTGCCAAGAGCCTTCTCTACTGGTTAGTACAACATCTATATAGTGTAAATTGTAATGTGCTACACACTACAACTATGTAAATAATGAAGCTCAAGACAAGACAGCAGTACCACCATAGAGATATTATTAAATGACTAGTAATTATTAGTATTCTAATTCCTAATTCTATAAGTAACACATTAAAGGTAGACTCAGCAATATGACATCATCATATTTGGGGCGACTCGCTGCTTACAGAAATCAATAAAACAATTCTATTCTGCCAATATTGGAGGGGAAGGGGTGCTGGCAGTCTTGGAAGATTGGAATTTTGTTGTTGTTGATGTCCGTAAGCAAGAAGTCTTGTCGATGACAAAGTCATATTGGCGAGTCTACCTTTAATGAGACAATTTCATTATGGATTTCTTAGGGAGAAACTAAAATGGAGTCAAATGTCTACACATCCCTTTAGCCGTCTGAATTTCCTTCAAAAGCTTTCCATGAGACATGATTATAATGTGCCATCCATTTCCATATCAAAGTTCCACTGCTCCACTAGTTCAAAAACTGAAACACACATGTTGCACTAGGAAAACTAAATGGGGTAATGCTATAACCCAGACAACGCTCCCTAAATGAGCTGGTTTACAGTGATGGAAAATCCTGCATGAACTTGGAAAAAGTGGGTTCTAATGGCAAAAAACGGAAGTGCAAAATCGGCCGTCTGGACAGGCTTAGTCAGTTTTCCCTTCTCAAACATATGCCTTATTAATTTACTCATTCATAACTTGAGTTACATAAGAGTCACGTAACAGTGGAGGAATTTACATCTGGTAGACAAGGGATTTAACTCGGACGGTCGAAGAGTTAGGCTACCCCCAAAATGTATGCTCTGAATTGTGTGGTTTACAGCACAGTCACTGACTGCAGGCACTTAGTTCACCCGATAGTCTGGGTCAACCACCCAAATCCTTTCAGTTACCCCTCTAAACCCATGTCAGAACTGGAACCAGATCCCTGATTATGCCCTTTATAGTACACAGATTTTCCTATGGATAGCTCTGCTGCTCAAGTCACTAATGTCAACACTGAATCAGTAGCTTCTCGACAACGCGTACCACCATTGGGTATAAAGATACTTGGAAGTCCCACTTTAAATGAACAGGAACTTTAAAAGCTTTCGGAATGCCTACATAGGTCCTCACAAAGTCATTATAGAGTGTAGAAAAGGAGTTACATTTGGCAATTGAAAGTTGGCCCAAGAGACCATAAATGTATTGGAGTTCATGTACAGGAACATGGTGGCAAGTGAGTCCTCCCAGAGCTATACACTACTAGCCTATATATGAACCATATGAGTAAATGGTAATCCATCCACAAGTTCCATATACTCTGGGTGCATCCTGTTACAAGGCACTATTACATCTAGTCAGCTATCTTTGTATCATGTAGCCTAGGAATCAAGCTACAGGCGTGTGCAAGAGAGTAAGGGCTGATACAGACCTGCATGTTTGTGGTAACTTATGTCCACTAAGCTTACCTTGGCCTCTCTGTATGTCCCATTCCTCAGCTTCCTCCACTGGGCACCACAGTGAACTTGTTAATGTGCTGAATTAGGTTGAAACATTTATTGGTTTGAGTTACCTGGTTTCCATGACTTATACAGACCATGCCAAGATAAATGCATCAGTTAGACCTTTATTATGTGATTCATTGGCAGTGTGTGTAACTGTGTATTGAGTGTGAATAGACTTACAGTAGCAAATGTACAGAATAAAAGTCCATAAAAGGACAATACCCCTAGAGCTGACTGTGTTGCCAAAATCCCATCCAATCCAAACAATGACATGCCATTGTTGACCATTGGCATAGAAGCCAGTATAGGGCTTTATTCTCAAATGAAATATGCTATCATAGGGGAAATGTATGTAATAAATCTGTCAAGTGCTTGTGAATTGTATATGTTTTGTAAAAGTTCAATCTTTATTTTTATATAGCTGTTATGAATACTATTCTGTTTTTTTGTAAGATGCTTTCCATTGGGAATTTATTCCACATTTATTTGCAATGGAAATTTTTTCTGGAGTCAATGTAGCTGTCTATGATTTCATACCTTTTTCTGCCGTATATTGCTTCATTTGTAATGTCAAGATGCAAGACTACAACTTATACAACTTATTAACAGCAAGTTTCCAATAGAAAACATTGCATGTTCAGCAGGGCAAGCAGGCCATTCAACCAGACTGAATTGAAGGCATAACCCACTGGGCACAGACATCAGTTTAATGTGTTGTTTGGGTTTACATTTGGTTGAGTTGTCAACTAAATGTGAAATCAACAAAACATTTCACCATGTCATTGGATTTAAGTTGGGCGAAAAAAAATCCCAAATACCCTGACGTTGATTCCGTTTTTTCAAATCCAATCAGTTTTCCACGTTGATTCAACGTCATCACATTGATTCATTTGGTTGAAATGATGTGGAAACAACGTTGATTCGTCCAGTTTTTGGGACGCCTCGGACTAGAGGTCTTCACGGGTTCAACCGAATCCGAATACCGAGACCCGATCTGGAACCAGGTCCAAAATTCAAACATTCCCCTCGGGTCTGTGTCGGCTTCTGTGTGATTGTCATCAGGTCTCGGGTCTATGATAGGGGCGGGAAGATGGGGCGCTACAGATGGCTAAATCAGTCTGCTAATACAGGACTACTAAAGGCCCAGTGCACACATTTTTCAATTTTGAATTACAGATTTTTTATTCCGATTTTTCAGGGGGTGCTGCAGCACCCTCTACACTGCTACTTCCCGTGGCAATGGGGTCTATGTAACTACAGCTGATAGACCCGAGTGGACCCGACCACAGCACTGCTTAGAATATAGAACATTTATTTTATGCTAATACAAGGAATTTATTGACTTATAGAAGGCTTAGCCAAAATATAAAGACATATTCGTTAACCAGAAGAACAACTTGGCTGATTTTTAAAAAACAATGTCACTGGGTTCAATCAGGTCTGGTCTAGATCGGGTCTAGGTCTGGTTGTTGTAGGGTCGTTCGGGTCCGGGTCTGATTGCCCTCAAGTCTGTTCGGGTCCAGGTCCAACTATTTTGACCTGTGAAGACCTCTACCTAGAACTACTGCTGATTTTTAAAACTCAGTTAATGCACAAGTTACACTAAGGTGACCAGCAAACATTAAAACTTTGTAGCCTAAAAAAGTTATGTACTACTGTATATAGTATACATAGGCCTACTGTTTAATTTTTTTTTAGCCCCTGTCCTGCAGTCATTTTTTTTCACATCCCTACAATGAAGTTCTTGTGTGCCACTGTCTGCGAGAAGCCACAGAAATGCCTTGGCGCAGGAGCCGGAGACGTCATGGATTCCTGAGTGTGGGCTTTGCAGGAAAGCCCTGAGTCTCCGAGATGGAGCCGCTCCAGGTTTCCATGGCAAAGCGCATAAACAGGAGGAAACACTGAGGGAATCCCGTTATTTTACAGCATTGGACCATTATAAACACCCAGAGCGGGGAAGGAAGCCGCTCTTGATACTCAAGTAATCCTTAGAGCAAGGAAAGAAGTTCAAACCATAACCATAGCTTGCTGGAGTCTATTTTAGCTCCATGTTTTTGAGTTTATAAAGGAGTATTGGAAGTCTAATATTTCATTTTATATTGCCTTTTTTTATGCAAGTGGGTTTCTACTGCTATTATAGCAGAATAGTTTTTCATTTTTATATATATTTTTAAACTTTATTTTCAAATGTTTAGAGAATCTTGGAGACTGGCACAGTACCACACAATGAGGTCGATGGATCAAGGTATGGATGCCGCGTGCTGAATAGTGATAATCTGGTAATTTATCAACCCTATTGATTTTCGAGTAGCCTAGTCCTAGACATGTGTTCATATATAATTGTACATTGTATAATCCAGAAAATATTACATATTGACTGTGTAGTTGTATATCGTGTGTGGCATATCTGGACTGTCAGTTAGTGGTTTGGGTATCTAACTGATGCACATGAGTTGATCAGTTTATTCCATGGTGATTCCGCTATTTGCCTACATGTCCTGGACAGCGGCGAGGGGAACGCTAGCGCTATGTAAGGTAGGCTACGCTACTGTAGTGGTAGACTTCACGTCATTGTACTCACATGAAAATGAGCCTTCTGGTTGTAGTAGATTACATGTACATGTTTAACTATTAAAATAAAACATTCATGACTGCAAGCTATAATGAGCAGTAAGGTATCAAAATGCATACTAACAATATAAGATGTATAATAGGCATTGTTATCTGTTACCTAAAGCTTTACGGGGTTGGCTATGATAAAATATTAGCATTATGAATTGTGACTGATATGTGCACGCGCTCAGTGCGTCCTGGGAGTTCATCTTCTATGTTGACAATACCAAGGCAAGATGTGTATGGCTATTGAACAGTTTGGTTTGGGATGATTAAGGACATGATTAAACCTGCTTAGCTGATGTTTTGGTGGTGTCGAGAGGTGGAACTGCTTTGGACGGAGCGGTCAAATCGGTGAGCAGCTGCTCGTGTAATAGGTTTCTCGAAGCCATACCCATCCCACTCGCGTTGGAAGTTCACGGCGAGAAAATGTAGGCTATATAGAAATAATGACGCTCAAATGGGAAATAATTAAATAAAACGATGTGTAGGCTTACATCTCACATCACATCTCAGTGTTCGAACTTGTAAACAAGGCTGCATGGGTTTTATCTCAATGCTACTCCGTGCAGACATGGCAATATAATGCTGGAGCAGTTTGTGGGTTTGACAGCTCTACGCAATTCCTCCTCCCACACCGTCAAAACATCAACTAAGCAGATTTCGGCTAAAGCAGATCTGATTGAATCGGGCCCTTAAGGTCATCAATTATAAAAATGTGTAGGCTCTTTTAAAAAAATTACTTTTGACACATTTCTGCTATCAAGGCATTATTGTTCAATTATTCCTGTTAGGAACAATTAGGACCCCTCCCAGACATATTTCCTACTTTTGCTGTAGGCCTAAACTTTCACAATGTACCTATTGTTGTATGGTGTTATGACAAGATGTTATTATAACGCTATAACTTTACAATGGTTCTTATAGCTGATACAGTAGGGTTTACAAATGTAATACCTACACATGGTCTTAAACTTGTTCCACTTGTTTAGACACGGAGTCTAATTTTTCTGTCAATTTTTCTCTAGCCTGATCCTAGCTAGATATGTCTGTGCTGTCTTACAATCTCATATGTTCATGGTCATGCCAAAGCACAAACTGACCTGGGACCAGCAGGCTAGCTCTCTCAATTCAATATATATCAGGGCCCGTATTCATAAAGCATCTCAGAGAAGAATCGATGTGCTAAGGATCAAATAAAATACGATTTCAATTCCCCTTGTCCTTGTAAGGGTGTATGGCGACCTGTGCGCGAGCGGTTCGCTGATGTGAACGTTGTGAACAGAGTGCCCCATGGTGGAGGTGGGATTATGGTATGGGCAGGCATAAACTACTGACAATGAACACAATTGCATTTTATCAATGGCAATTTGAATAAACAGAGGTACCGTGAGGAGATCCTGAGGCACATTGTTGTGCCATTCAACCTCTGCCATCACCTCATGTTTCAGCATGATAATGTATGGCCCCATGTTGCAAGGAGCTGTACACAATTCCTGGAAGCTGAAAATGTCCTAGTTCTTCCATGGCCTGCATACTCACCAGACATGTAACCCATTGAGCATGTTTGGGATGCTCTGGATCAACATGTGTTTTCCAGTTCCCGCCAATATCCAGTAACTTCACAAAGCCATTGAAAAAAAAACATTCCACAGGCCACAATCAACAGCCTGATCTACTCTATGTGAAGGAGATGTGTCATACTGCATGAGGCAAATGGTGGTCACACCAGATACTGACTGGTTTTCTGATCCACGCCCCTACCTTTTTTTAAGGTATCTGTGACCAACAGATGCATATCTGTATTCACAGTCATGTGAAATCCATAGATTAGGGCCTAATGAATTTATTTAAATTGACTGATTTCCTCATATGAACTTCAACTCTGTAAAATCTTTGAAATTGTTGCATGATGCGTTTATATTTTTGTTCAGTGTAGTTTATAAAGGGTTTAAAAGTAATTAATGAATTAATTAATGTATTCATTAGAACATAGACCATACCAGTAAACCCCCCAAACAATACAGAAAAAGGTCATTCATAATTATGTATAATAATGATGTATAATTATTCATTTTATGTATTGACTCATTGATACAGCATGGGTGGGTGAAAATGCTGCAATTACTGTAACGTTTAATTCAAACTGTAAAGATATTCTGCACAATAGTAGTTTACAGTATACTATAGCCTACTTGGACACACTATCTTTACAGTTTGAATTAAAAGTTATAGTAAGATACCTAGCCTATATATGTCATGCGTAATTGTTTGGTGCCAAACACCCGGGGGCAGCAGCACTTCAACTGTACCACTGATGCAACTCGTCACTATGAAGTTGTGCACCTGCAACTGTTCTGTCAGTGATCATAGGGAGGCGTGATCACTCCGCGTTTGACACCTTGCATCGTATTTATTTACTTTGTGAAATAGACACCCCTTGTCTCACCATGCGGTTAAGTTTGAAACAGGAAGCTTTAGCTACTATTACGATACTGATCGTTCTTTTCAAAGCGTTTTACTGATGCATCAGGGTCGCATCATCGCTTCAATCGAGCAAGTAAATAGTCTCTCCGCCTCCAACATCGCATGGCCTTAGTGGATAAAGACAACAGCCAGCGTAATATCATTGATTCTACAAACTATCTATATTTCCTTTCGTTTTTCTCATAACTTAACTGAGTAAATAAGACAGATGAACTCGTTTTACGACGGAAAAAACCCTAGTGATTTAGGGTTGGAAGAGGAACTGAGTCAAGTGAACTGCCAAGATGAGTTGGAGTTTGACTACCTGTTTGAATACGAACCACCTTGCGACAACTTTCCCGGGGAAGATCAAGGTTTGTCCAATGGTTTGTCAAGTCTCCCACGCGCTTTTCAACTTTTATATGCGTTGTAGTACTTTAACGACAAATGACTTCTTAAACAATGTTCTAATCTCAAAAACGTTTAATTCATTGGCGTCATGAAAACAAATATACAGGAAGTAATTTTGACAATGTTACTTTTCTTCCACTTCTAGTTCTAGTAGTCATTACTAAACATAAATAAAAACGTTGACAAAAATTATACGATTGATCCTGTATTTGTTATGCATGTTTGTATACATTGTATAATCACACTGTAAAATAAGATGTTGATTCATTTGTAAGGCAACCAGCTGCAACAGGATTGTGAGTTGGCTCAACATTTGGGCATATAGCTGAACCAACATACATTCTCAAATTGAATTGTATGGTCATTCTACTTAAAATTTTAGGTTGAGTGAACATACAATTCAACTTCAGATTTTTTTTGGACATTATTTGCATATTTCCCAGTGTGCTTTGCCTTTTGAGTGAATTGTACTTACAACTCATGACTGTATTTGTCAGCAACAGAGATGATGGCTTTCAGTCCTTTTGCCTTCTTCAAGTGGGTGTCTAAGTGAATATGTTATCTTTACAATTGTACTCTGACAATACATTGCAAATGGTCGTTCATTGAGAGCCTAGATACATCCTAACACAGTGGTCTGAAACTCCTGTTTCAAGTTTCCCTACTGGTGTACAGTACTGATGTGCAGCTTGAACTATTTGTTTTTTTTAACAAATCCTTTTACTGACTAGATTCATGATTCAACAAATGATACAGTTGGATTCAGATCTCCATCTCAACCTAAAATAAAAGTTAAAGAATAGGACTAAGCCAGTGGCTCAGATGGAACTATGCAAGCAATAGATGCATCTTCTTTAAATGTTGATATTTGGTTGAGTTGTCAACCAAACACAATTCAATATTACTTTTGTAATACAGTAAATAGCCTAAAGTTAAGGCAATCTTACAGTATTTATTTGTCTTTAAAATTAGTAACACATCCCTGGACACATTTTGAGGTTACTGTAACAATAAATGTCTTATGTAATAATAGAAAGTGTGCATCTTAAAGATAGCATGGAAATGTCACAGGTCTGTGGAGATCTTCACAATTGATAGAACAAGCTGAGCAGAATCTCAAATGGCATTGACAACTTGCACCATGTACTTAAATAATCAATCCAAGTAATTTGGTTGTGCTAGTAGATGAAGCACAATGATAACACATTAAGTTGTTGTAAAATAAACAAAATATCTGACATTGTGTTCCCATTTAAAAAATTATCGAAAGCACAGTGATATCACATTTAGGTAACAACTAAACCAAAAATCAGACATTGATTTTCCATTGGAATTTGGTTGTGTTTTTAGATGGTTGAAAGCATAGTGATAACTCATTGGGAATTCAATAAACTTTTGACTGTCTTTTTGAGGTTGGAATCTCATTGATCAACGTATCAACCAAATATGACCCAATTCTCCACGTTGAAATGACGTGGTGTGCCCAGTGAGTAGCAATCACAAATGTACATCGTTTGAAGCACACAGTCTCAGCCACGAATGACAGCTCCAATAAGGCAATTATGCTGAGCGAGAGGCTTGTAGAATCACTCAGGACCCACCGGTAGTGGGTCCTGCGTGATCTGGGAATTACTGAATCCAAATAACTAAATGTTATTTTGACTAAACGAGTTTAAAAGATCAGAGTCAAAAAAGAGCCAAACTTCCCATCACTACTTTACAGGCCACATCACTTTGCAAGTCACATTATGCTGGCTTGCAAAGTGATGTAGATTTTTTATTGGAATCCAGCCAGAGTGAGGATATCCAACAATTCATCCCAAATGCCTGGTGAGGGGAGGAAGGCTCACAACAATGGCTGGAATAGACTATCAGTTTTCAATGTTGATTAAACATCACATAGAATTTTTTGGTTGAAACAACATTGATTCAACCAGTTTCTGCCCAGTGTGTTTGGTTTGATTCAATTCAAGCCATTACTTTGAACCCATCCTCCCCAATTACATAGCCACCATGTGTTTGACAATATCAATCACTCACAACATGTATTGCAAATGACTGGCCTGGTGGGCAAGAGTTGTTAGAGGCTACATATTAACTGTAACGGCCATCTCAGCAACGGGTTCATTAAGTCAAACGATTAACAGATTGGATTGGTATCGAAAAATGTATGTTATTTATTTTTGTGTAGCATAAGATTAATCAACCCATCAATGTACATGCAAAAATACAGGTATTGAAACAAACATTTCTGAAAATCAACCTGCAGTATGGCATGCTGGGAAATATGATAATGGTGGGTGTGGTTTTGAGTGGTTTTGATCAAACATGAAGTTGTAATTTTACTCAACAAGCTGGTTCAAATTCAGCTCACTTCAAGCAATTTGTTGACTAAACAAACTTTAACACATTAGCTCACATTCTTATCCTTCTGAAGTCCACTCAACTCAAAGAATAAAGCAATTGGATAAGTTGATTACAGTGCATTGGTAGAGCTTGTTTGAACACACTTTCCAACCACAAAACATCATGACATTTGTTTTATGTACATAATGGGTTAATGGTTACAAAAGGAGGACCCTTTTGATGTGATTTGTGAATAATTTCCAAATCTAAGCCTTTTGTTTTATATGATTGATTAACAAACTGATCTAAGGGATTGAATAAAAATGATTAACAATATGGTTATTTGAAATGGTTATTTGATTAATTCAATAAACACAGAATTTCAATTCAATGTGGCTCTCAACATGTGCATTGAAAACATGTACGTTTTTTAAGATATGCGATTTCGGGGGAAAGTGAATATCTTTAGTGAGAAATGATTTTACAGACTATGGGCAATCCCTTTTATAAATAATGTATTTTGTTGTACTTTCATGTGTTTTCCTAATGATTTCTCTTCCTTGTTTCCTATCTCCTGTAGATGAGCCAAATCTCTCCTCACAGAGAGTCATCCCTCCATCTGGTCTGGCCTACATCCAGGAGGAGGCTTCCCCCTACAGCATTAAGTGTAGTGAGCACAACCCAGAGAGCCTCTCTGGCTATGAGCACCTGGAAGCCAAAAACTACCTGGACCACTCTAGGCTTGGGGGCATTGCCCTGAGCCCCAGGATCGAGATCACACCGTCACGTGAGCACTACAGCGATGGACGAGATTCCCTGCAGAACCACACTCTGAACATCAGCCCCCGTCCCACCCTGACCGTCCCGGGCCACGAAAGCCTGGCCTACCGTGAGCCCCAGTGCTTGAGCCCAGCCTCCAGCAACTCCTCCACCAGCTGGCACTCGGAGAGCTACTCCCCCTGGGCCTCTCCCTGCGTGTCCCCTAGTAGTGGCCAGACTGGGGCTGGGGACCTCTGGCCCCGCTTCCAGAACATCCACACCGGCTCCCCCCGCACCTCTCCGGGCACTTCCCCCCGCACAGAGGAGGGCTGCATCGCCCCACGCTCGCCCTCCCCATCCCTCAGGCCAGGATCCCGCTCCACTTCCCCACAGGGCAAACGCACCTACGACATGTACAGGAACACCAGCCTGATCAACGGGATCCCTTCCAACAGTCCTTCCCCCCATAGGGGCCACGAGGAGCATCCCCAAAAGAACGCAGGGGCCCACTACGGGACCACCAACAGTCTGGCTGAGGCCATGAACGGCTATGGCACTGTCCAGCCTGGTCTAGTCCCCACCAAGATAGTGAAGACAGCCAACCAGGCATATGCCTTCTACCCAGAGAACCACAGGGAGGTCAACTACCTGGTGTCCTGTGAGCAGGATGTTAAGAATAAAACTGGGGCTGAATCCTTCTTTGTGATCCCTCCCATCTGGACCAAGCAGATGGTCCCCAACCTCTGCAGGTGAATGGTGTAGGAAGCCTGTATAGGTGCATCGTGCAGTTTTATTATGAATCTGATTTAGTTGTTAATTTGTATGTTTGTATGACCAAGCTTTCATTGCTCATTAGGAACCACAATTTAGCATGCCTAGTCATTGCACAAGACAAATTAATACTTTTCCCCCATGTCTTATTTCCTTTAGCATCCCATTGTCTTCTCTGCCCCCTCTGGAATGGCCTGTCCCCAGCCGTACAGACCAGTACAAGCTCCACGTTGACGTGCAGCCCAAGCCCCACCACCGAGCCCACTATGAGACAGAGGGGAGCAGGGGCGCGGTCAAAGCCCCCACTGGTGGTCATCCTGTTGTCCAGGTACGCTGCATCCCACTGGGCACAGACTTCAATTCAACGTCTGTTCAACTTTGGTTCAATGTCATTTCATTGAAATGACATGCAAACAATGTTGATTTAATCAGTGTGTCCCCAGTGGAATGGCTCTGTATCACTGTTAGAAAATAAGTTGATTTATGGAAGTCTTTTTTGGTTCTTGATAGAATCTTTTCACCCAATGAAGCACCCTCAAATAACCTTTTTAAGAACCCTTTGGCGAAAGGAATCTACCTTGAACCAAAAAGGATAATACATTTCCTGGAACCAAAAGAGTTATCCTACAGGTTCTAGGTAGCCCCTTTTTAGTGTAGGACAGCCCTAATAGGAAGGCCTGTTGTGTGTAATGGTATTTTCTAGTCAGTACATAGCTATGCTACTACTGTCCCAGGGCCTGGCTTAGGAAAATTACTACTGTGTGTTACTGTGTACGTTCTACAGTATATGTTATTTACCTCATCCTTTCTCTATCTCTCCCTTTCTCTCTATATACCTCCCTTTCTCTATCTTTCCTTTTCTATCTCTCCCTGTCTCTCTCCTTCTAACTTTCTCTTCTTCCTAGCAGCCTGCCACACTCACTGAAATGAGTTATAATGTACACTGATATCTTACGCATGTCAGCTACTGTTTCATCAAGTCAACTCCCAGACTTGAATTCCAGCCATTATTACAGTAAACACCTCGCAGATTATTGTTTTTGTCTTCATTTACTATGAGCAACAACTTTTGTGTTAATTGTTTCAAATCAAAGTGTCATGAGAACACTTGTCTTCTTGCAGAAAATACACTGCTGCTTTGCCTCTCACGGACCAATGTTTTAACCACAAGCAGTTTTTTTTGGCCCATTTACACACAGGTCACATTACCCCCAGTGTACTCTGGAGACAGGAGTGGTGAACTTAAGTTCAGGCATACTCATATGAAGAAAAAAAAGTTACGTTTTGCTATATAGAGCTAGTATCACTTGTTCAATCTAAGCTGAACATAACAGAAGGCATTTCCACGTTGTCCATATATTTAGGAAAGAAGTAGGAAATAGAACTTTCAGTTCATATTTTAATGTTTCCAAGGCAACATCTTGAAAGCTTACTTGTTGTTGTTGATTGCCAGAACCTGGCCAGGTGGAAATGAAGCATTTCTCACTTTCCATTTTCTCTGGCTCTCTTTGAGGTCAGTGAGCTGTGCCTGGTGTCGTCTGATCACGTGGCTGGCTAGGCGCGGCCAAACTACTCCTTCTCAGTCCCAGACTCTGAACTCCCTCCACTTTAATTTTCCTAGTCCCACTCGCTCTGACTCACTCACTGCAACCATAGCAACCAGCTTCTCAGATGGCCTGTTCTCAGATAGAATTCCTCTATTTTACTCATTGTGTCAGACTCAACTACCTGTGTACAAGACCACTCATGTCACTATAGTTTTTGCTTACATTGAACAGTTGTAAGGAGTTTCGCCAGTGAAAAAGCTCTACAACAGTGAATGTGAATATTGTAATTCTCACTTGACTTTAAAGAGGAAGCTATACTGTAGGCTACTCAGCTTCCTGGGATGTGCCTCTTTCTCTCGGTCAGCCCCCCATGCCTGCCTGCCTGCCTGTCTGTCTGTCTGTCTGTCTGTCTGTCTGTCTGTCTGTCTCTGTCTCTCTGTCTCTCTGTCTCTCTGTCTCTCTGTCTCTCTGTATGTCTGAGCAACAAGGAAATTAGATGAGATGTGATCTCTGCCATGCCTCTTTCAGCCAAACTCTGCCCCCTCACTATACTCTTCTCACCTGTCGTAAAATACACACACACACACACACACACAGATTAGTGGAGAGACCAGAGACTACCTCGGAAGGAAGCATGCAAAAACCACAATGTGTGAACTTGCAACTAAAATTATCTTTCTGAAAAATCATGAGCTTGAAAATGTGTGTGTGTGTGTGTGTGAGACAGAGAGACAGATGGGGTTTTAGTGATGAGTTAAGAGAACTATGTAAAGTGTAGATGTCTGACAAGGTTGCAAGCATATTTTGATTATTTATCTGAATATTGGCAACAACTAGGCCTATAGCTACTTTGCAATTGTATGCAATGATTTTGATAAATATTTGTGATTAGGAGTTTTACATCATGTTATAAACATGTATTTACTATGTGGCCACCTCCAATTCTCCAAACCATTCCACTGTAGAAGTACTGGAATTAATGTAGACCTAGTCTTTATTTTGTCTTGAAAGTATCCGTGGCACATGTGGCTAAACTAAGGCAGTCATATTCTAATAAGCATGCCAATGAATGATAGTGATTCCTATGGAGCTCCTTTGAATTCCAAAGACAGCTACTTTAGAACAAAGAGCTGCTAGCTGATATTCAAGGTTGAGGATACTAATGTTTCCAGCAGTGAGTGTTTCTGCTGAGCCAACATCTAAGTAATTTAGCAGACACTCTTATCCAAAACAACTTAGAGTAGTGAGTGCATACATTTCCATATATTTTTTGCACTGGTCCCACATTGTAATCGAACCAACAACCCTGGCATTGCAAGCGCCATGCTCTACCAACTGAGCCACATGTGACCCCACCAGGCTACCCTACCAGGGGGTTATCTTTATGTTCATCCAAAACTGTTAGCAGAAAACTGTCAAAGAAGATGTAGTTATAGAGTCATTCACCCTCAAAAAGCACAAGAAAGTGGATTTCAACACCAACCATCTCAGATTGTTCTGAAATGGTTTTGTTTCTGTAGTTAGAAAAGAATAATATGAGCATCACTGCAACATTATTTTGGTGAAAAATATTTTAACTCTAATTGATTGCCCCCAAATTGTACATTTAAATGTATAGCATTCATGTAATTTTTTATAAATATAGTACCCAATATCCTATTTTTACCAAACCTCTTCTTAATAATGATTGAGGAATCCAAATAAATGGTCAAAAGCCACCCATGGACACCCCAATTCCCACACCAAGTAGTATGAAGCTGCGGCTTGGAGTACAGTTGAATCATACTATGTTATGTATTCTCAGTGAATTTGGTGGGGATTTTTCACCTGTTCAGAGAAATTAGCCATTGAAGTAGCTTGCATTTCCCCCCATAAATTAGTGTGAAAGTTCCAGCTTTTGCCACTATTCCTGCTACTGCCAACCTATTATCCCTTTTGCTGATCTCTTGTGTTTATCAAATGGCTCACAACAATGGTTTGTAGAAAACCAATAGCTTTTGCTCAAGATGAAAATGAATTGTGTCCTGACAAGTCAAGCCAGTCCTCCATGAAAGCAATCAAATGTGTCCTTCTCTTAGCAACGAATGCCTCATCCAACTCTCCTAAAATGTCCAACAATTCATGGAGGTCTGGCATAAATTGTGAAGATGACCACACCATTTATTTTCATCATGAGCAAAAGCTATTCGTTTTCTACTCAAGGTTGCAACATAAATGTTGTGACCCATTTAGTAAACACAAGAAACCAGCAACATTTGATAAAATGGTGTGGCAGTAGAAGGAACAACATCATCTATTGGGCAAAACCTGGCATTTTTACTCATTTATCGGGAAATATGCAAGCTACTTCAATGGCTAATTTCTCTGAACAGGGGGAAAAAACATCCACATATTCACTGAGAACACATTACATAGTATGAATAAACAATACTCCAATCCGTGGCTTCATACTACTTGCTAAAACTATAAATAACTGATACTGGACATTTGGGTGGGCTTAGAGTGTTGTTTGGGGGGTGTCCATGGGTGACTTGACCATTTATTTGGATTCATCAGGTCTTGATAATTGTTAAGAGGTTTGGTTCAAATCGGATGTTGGGTTTTATGTTTATTGAATACTAGTTGAATCCTATAAATTAACATTTCAACAAAATAATGTTGCAGGAATGCTTACCTTATTTATTTTTTAAACTACAGAAACCATTTCAGGAGCATCTGAGGTGGTGGGTGTCATAGCTTGCTGAAATTAAATTGAATGACCATATAGGCAAATAATGAGAAATTATTAGGGGGGGGGGGCAGAACAGGCAGAATAGGAACTTGAAAAACTACCCATTATGAAAAGTGTGAACACTTCATGTAGAAAATATATTTATTAGAGTTTCTTCCAGTTGCATGGCTACAGGGGAAAGGAGCCACTGGGCCTGCAGATCTTCATCGGGACTGCAGATGAGAGGATCCTGAAGCCCCACGCTTTCTACCAGGTTCACCGCATCACGGGCAAGACGGTTACCACCACCAGCTACGAGAAGATCATCAACTCCACCAAAGTCCTGGAGATCCCTCTCGAGCCCAAGAACGACATGAAAGCAATGTGAGAGAAGTTAGAGTAGTGATTCATGTCAAACACCACCCATACAAAGCAGTGTCCTTTGAAGACTGGTTCAAACAGTATTTGTTTTCTTTCAAACTCGTTGAGCCTGTTTACTGAGCCTGTCTCCAATGCCACCAGATAAGCGGGAAGAATTTAAACTGATGGGAATATTCCATTGGTTCCAGGCATGCTCTTTTTCTCTCCCCAATTTTGTGGTATCCAATTGATAGTTAAAGTCTTGTCTCATCGCTGCAACTCCCGTAAGGACTCAGGAGAGGCGAAGGTCGAGAGCCGTGCATCCTCCGAAACACAACCAAGCCGCACTGCTTTTTGACACAATTCCCACTTAATCCAGAAGCCAGCATCACCAATGTTTCGGAGGAAACACCGTACACCTGGCTATGTCAGCATGTACTGCTCCCAGTCTGCCACAGGAGTCGCTAGTGCACGGTGGGACAAGGACATCCCTGCCGGCCTAACCCTCCCCTAACCCGGACGACGCTGGGCCAATTGTGCACCGCACCAGGCTGCGACAGAGCCTAGTTGCACCGCTAGCACTGCGATGCAGTGCGTTAGACCACCGTACCACTTGGGAGGCTGTGCCAGACATGCTCAATCAAGTTTTTGAAATAAAACTCATACTAATTGAACCTAGATCTGATCTCATTAACCATATCAGTTGTGATCATAATGCAACACATGGGTATCTGTACAGGGCTTACAGTAGTTAATCCTCCTATCTCACAGAATCGACTGTGCTGGGATCCTGAAGCTCAGGAATGCTGATATTGAGCTGAGGAAGGGCGAGACGGACATCGGACGAAAGAACACTCGTGTGCGTCTAGTGTTTCGTGTGCATATACCCCAACCTAATGGGCAACACATCTCACTGCAAACCGCCTCCCATCCTATTGAGTGCTGTAAGTACATTCATAGTTATTTATTTAATATGTATTTAACCAGGTCCCGTTGAGGCCAGAATACCTATTTTCAAAGGCAGACATATTACCCGTGCTCTTTAGTGTGATAAACATATAGTCTGTGGTTCTATGTGGTCTTTCCCTTCTATAGCCTTCTATTGATGTGCTATAATTAATTCAATAAGGCCTGAGGGGGTGTGGTATAGTGGCCATACCACAAACCCATGTGGTGCCTTATTGCCATTATAAACTGGATACCAACCTAAATAGATCAGTAAACAAGTATTTTAGCTTCATACCCATAATATAATGTCGGATATACACATAGCTGAAATGCTGTTTCAGGCAATCAGCATCCAGGACCCAAAGTACCTGATTTATAATGTGATTTAGGTTTAACATGTGGTTATAGTGTATTTTGATGTTACACAATGCAGTACATTTCCGTGTATGTTTCCTCTTCCCTGTTTTCATTGCACTGATGTTCACCAGAGGTAACACACATAATGAATAAACATGGCTAAAACTCAGAGTAGAGCTGATAGTCCAGGCACATGGATGTACAAAGACTCTTTTATGATTAGGCTAGCAGCTCTCAAACCTCAACTCTTTTAGGTGTGTGTTTGTTGTGTGTGTGTTTATGCGAGTGTGTGTGTTTGTGTGCTTGTGTGTGTCTGAATCCTAGTTAAAAGCAAAACATTACTTACGTGTAGGCTAACATGTCCAGGGAACACGAAGTCCATGTACCAGTGTATGCTATGCCAGTGACGTGCGTAGAGTTTGGTGGCTTTGTAGGCACTGGTTATCAAAGCCAGATTTACTCGGAAATAAACAATGAAGCCCAAGTTCACCATACAACAGATCGCTCCAAAAACCAGAGTGACATAGGCTATTAACCGAAATTTTCATGAAATGTAAATACCAATGTAGCCAAGCGCTAACCTCCAATGGCAGGATATTTCAAATCATCTGACAAAATAACACACCGCTTAACTCAGCTCAGCCATATACCAATGTAGCATCCACATTTACAACTAAAATGTGGCACCTTTTCACAATTCTTCCAATGCACGGTGTGTAAAAACACACACACATAATAATATTATTATGTGAACTATAATTACACACGCGTACAGTGCATTCGGAAAGTATTCAGACCCCTTGACTTTTTTCACATTTTGTTACATTACATTCTTATTTTAAAATGGAATAAATATTTTTTTCCCCTCATGAATCTGCACACTAGACCCCATAATGACAAAGCAAAAACAGGTTTGTAGACATATTTATTACAAAATAACTGAAAATATTACAAAATAACTTAAATATCACATTTACATAAGTATTCACACCCTTTACTCAGTACTTTGTTGAAGCACCTTTGGCAGTAATTACAGCCTCAAGTCTTCTTGGGTATGATGACAAAAAGCTGTATGATGATACAGCTATTTTCAAGTCTCCAGAGATGTTCGATTGGGTTCATGTCCGGGCTCTGGCTGGAGCACTCAAGGACATTCAGAGACTTGTCCCGAAGCCACTCCTGCATTGTTTTGGTTGTGTGCTTGGTGTCGTTGTCCTGTTGGAAGGTGAACCTTCTCCCCAGTCTGATGTCCTGAGTGCTCTGGAGCGGGTTTTCATCAAGGATCCCGCTGTATTTATCTCCGTTCATCTTTCCCTCAATCCTGACAAGTCTCCCAGTCCCTGCTGTTGAAAAACATCCCCAAAGCATGAGGCTCCACCACCATGCTTCACCGTAAGGAGGGTATTGTCCAGGTGATGAATGGTGCCTGGTTTTCTCCAGATGTGACGCTTGGCATTCAGGCCTAAGAGTTCAATCTTGGTTTCATCAGACCAGAGAATTTTGTTTATCATGGTCTGAGAGTCCTTTAGATGCCCTTTGGCAATCTCCAAGCAGGCTGTCATGTGCCTTTTACTGAGGAGTGGCTTCCGTCTGGCCACTCTACCATAAAGGCCTGATTGGTGGAGTGCTGCAGAGATGGCTGTCCATCTGGAAGGTTCTACCATCTCCACAGAGGAACTCTGGAGTTCTATCAGATTGACCATCGGGTTCTTGGTCATCTCCCTGACCAAGGCCCTTCTCCCCCGATTTCTCAGTTTGGCCGGGAGGCCAGCTCTATGAAGAGTCTTGGTGGTTACAAAGTTCTTCCATTTAAGGATGATGTAGGCCACTGTGTTCTTGGATCTTCAATCCTTCCCCGGATCTGTTCCTCCACAAAGTCCTGTCTCGGAGTTCTACAGACAATTCCTTCGCCCTCATGTCTTGGTTTTTGCGCTGACATGCACTGTCAACTGTGGGACCTTATACAGACAGGTGTGTGCCTTTCGAAATAATGTCCAATCAATTGAATTTACCCCAGGTGGACTCCAATCAAGTTGTAGAAACATCCCAAGGATGTTCAATGGAAACAGGTTGCACCTGAGCTCAATTTCGAGTTTCATAGCAAATGGTCTGAAATACTTATGTAAGTATTTCAGATTTGTATTTTTTATACATTTACAAAAATCTATTAAAACCGGTCATTATATGGTATTGTGTGGAGATTTTAGAATAAGGCTGTAACATAACAAAATGTGGAAAAAGTCAAGGGGTCTGAATAATTTCCCGGATGCACTGTATATAATAAATAACCCAGCAAACTAACACTGGTTCTGTGAATTAAAAAATGTAACCAAGGAGGCCAGTTGAGAACAAGCTCTCATTTACAACTGCGACCTGTCCAAGATAAAGCAAAGCAGTGCGCCAAAAACATCAACAGAGTTACACATGGGATAAACAAACGTACAGTCAATAACACAATAGAAAAATCTATGTACAGTGTGGGCAGATGTAGTAAGGTAAGGCAATAAATAGGCCAAAGTGGAGAAATAATTACAATTTAGCATTCGCACTGGAGTGATAGATGTGCAGATGATGATGTGCAAGTAGAGATACTGGGGTGCAAAAGAGCAAAAATAAATAAATAACAGTATGGGGATGAGGTAGTTTGGTGTGCTATTTACAGATGGGCTGTGTTCGTGAGGGAGATATAAGTCTCCAGCTTCAGTAATTTTTGCAATTCGTTTGAGTCATTGGCAGCAGAGAACTGGAACGAAAGGCGGCCAAAGGAGGTGTTGGCTTTGGGGATGACCAGTGAGATATACCTGCTGGAGCGCGTGCTACGGGTGGGTGTTGCTATGGTGACCAGTGAGCTGAGATAAGGCTGGGCTTTACCTAGCAAAGACTTATAGATGACCTGGAGCCAGTGGGTTTGGCGACGAATATGTAGCGAGGGCCAGCCAACGAGAGCATACAGGTCGTGGTGGTGGGTAGTATATGGGGCTTTGGTGACAAAACGGATGGCACCGTGATAGACTACTACTTCCAATTTGGTGATTAGAGTGTGGGAGGATATTTTGTAAATGACATCCCTGAAGTCAAGGATCGGTAGGATAGTCAGTTTTACAAGGGTATGTTTGGCAGCATGAGTGAAGGAGGCTTTGTTGCAAAATAGGAAGCCAATTCTAGATATCATTTTGGATTGGAGATGCTTAAAATGTGAGTCTGGAAGGAGAGGTTACAGTCTAACAAGACACCTAGGTATTTGTAGTTGTCCACATATTCTAAATCAGAACAGTTCAGAGTAGTGATACTAGGAGGGCGGGCAGGTGCGGGTAGCAATCGGTTGAAGAGCATGCATTCAGGTTTACTAGCATTTAAGAGCAGTTGGAAGCCACGGAAGGAGTGTTGTATGGCGTTGAAGCTCATTTGGACACAGTGTCTGTCAACACAGTGTCCAAGGAAGGGCCAGGTGTATACAGAATGGTGTTGTTTGCATAGAGCGACATCATTGATATATACAGAAAAAGTGTCGGCCCAAGAATTGAACCCTGTGGCACCCCCATAGTGACTGCCAGAGGTCCGGACAACAGGCCCTTCGATTTGACACACTGAACTCTTTCTGAGTAGTTGGTGAACCAGGCGAGGCAGTCATTTGAGAAACCAAGGCTATTGAGTCTGCCGATAAGAATGCAGTGATTGACAGAGTCGAAAGCCTTGGCCAGGTCGATGAAAACGGCTGCACAGTACTGTCTTTAATCTCTGGCGGTTATGATATCGTTTAGTACCTTGAGCGTTGCTAAGGTGCACCCATAACCAGCTCGGAAACCAGATCGTATAGTGGAGAAGGTACGGTGGGATTCGAAATGGTTGGTGATCTGTTTGTTAACTTGGCTGTCGAAGATTTTAGAAAGGCAGGCCCGGCTGGATATACTGTAGGTCTGGAGTGGATATAGGTCTAACAGTTTGGGTCTGGAGTGTCTCCCCCTTTGAAGAGGGGGATGACCGCGGCAGCTTTTCAATCTTTAGGGATCTCAGACGATACGAAATGGAGGTTGAACAGGCTGGTAATATCATTTTAGAAAGAGAGGGTCCAGATTGTCTAGCCCAGCTGATTTGTAAGTATCAAGATTTTGCAGCTCTTTCAGAACATCAGCTATCTGGATTTGGGTGAAGGAGAAGCAGGGGGGCTTGGGCAAGTTGCTGCGGCCGGGGTAGGGGTAGCCAGGTGGAAAGCATGGCTAGCCGTAGAGAAATGCTTATTGAAATTCTCGATTATTGTAGATTTATCGGTGGTGACAGTGTTTCCTAGCCTCAGCGCAGTGGGCAGCTGGGAGGAGGTGCTCTTATTCTCCATGGACTTTACGGTGTCCCAAAACCTTTTGGAATTAATGCTACAGGATGCAAATTTCTGTTTGAAAAGCTAGCCTTAGCTTTCCTAACTGAGTGTGTATATTGGTTCCTGACTTCCCTGAAAAGTTGCATATCGCGGGGGCTATTCGATGCTAATGCAGTATGCCACAGGATGTTTTTTGTGCTCGTCAAGTTTGCCAGGGGCTATATCTGTTCTTAGTTCTACATTTTTTGAATGGGGCATGCTTGTTTAAGATGGTGAGGAAAGCACTTTTAAAGAACAACCAGGCATCCTCTACTGAATGGGATGAGGTCAATATCCTTCCAGGATACCCGGGCCAGGTCGATTAGAAAAGCCTGCTCGCTGAAGTGTTTTAGGGAGCGTTTGACAGTGATGAGGGGTGGTCATTTGACCGCGGGCCCATTGCGGATGCAGGCAATGAGACAGTGATAGCTGAGATCCTGGTTGAAGCCAGAAGAGGTATATTTAGTGGGCAAGTTAGTCAGGATGATACCTATGAGGGTGCCCATGTTTACGGATTTAGGGTTGTACCTGGTAGGTTTCTTGATAGTTTGTGTGAGATTGGGGGCATCTAGCTTAGATTGTAGGACGGCCGGGGTGCTAAACATATCCCAGTTTAGGTCACCTTACAGTATGAACTCTGAAGATAGATGGGGGGCAATCAATTCACATATGGTGTCCAGGGCACATCTGGGGGCTGAGGGGGGTCTATAACAAGTGGAAACAGTTATATATTTCTGGAAAGGTGGATTTTTAAAAGAAGAAGCTCAAACTGTTTGTGCACAGACCTGGGTAGTATAACAGAACTCTGCAGGCTATCTCTGCAGTAGATTGCAACTCCGCAACCTTTGGCAGTTCTATCTTGACGGAAAATGTTGGACATTTCTGAATTTTTGGTGGTCTTCCTAAGCCAGGATTCAGACACGGCTAGGACATCAGGGTTGGCGGAGTGTGCTAAAGCAGTGAATAAAACACACTTAGGGAGGAGGCTTCTGAGGTTAACGTGCATGAAACCAAGGCTTTTATGGTTACAGAAGTCAACAAATGAGTGCGTCTGGGGAATAGGTGTGATGCTGGGGGCTACAGGGCCTGGATTAACCTTTACATCACCAGAGGATAAGGGTATGGCTAAAGGCTATAAGAACTGCTCGTCTAGTGCGTTGGGAACATGAGAATAAAAGGGGCAGATTTCTGGGCATGGTAGAATAGATTCAGGGCATAATGTACAGACAAGGGTATGGTAGGATGTGAGTACAGTGGGGGTAAACCTATGCATTGAGTGACGATGAGAGAGCTTGCATCTCTGGAGACACCAGCTAAGCCAGGTGAGGTCTCCCCATGTGTGGGGTGTGTGACAAAAGAGCTACCTAAGGCATGTTGAGCAGGACTAGGGGCTCTAAAGTGAAATAAAACAATAACTAACCGAAACAGCAGAAGACAAGGCATATTGACGTAAGAGGGAGGTATGTGTAGCCGAGTGATCATATGTTCCAATGAGCAGCAATAGGTGAGTCCGGGAGCCGTTCGGTAGTCGCTACTATGCTAGGCGAGCGGGAGGCATGGTGTTCAGAAAGCTAGTGGGCCGTGGCTAGCAGACGAAAAACCTGTTGAAACCACATCGGACGATTACGTCGGCAGACCAGTCGTGATGAATAGGCGGGGCTCCGTGTCGGCAATAAAGGGTCCAGGCCAATTGGCAAAAGAGTTATTATAGCCCATGAATTAGCGGGTATACCTCTTCGACTAGCCAGGAGATGGTTCTAGCTTGAAGCTAGCTCAAGGCTAACGGGTGCTTGCTTCGGTACAGAGGCATAAGCCAGCAGTAGCCACTCGGTTGTAGCTAGCTAGCTGCGATGATCTGGTGTGACTACTAGCTAGTAGCTAGTTAGCTGGCTAGCTTCTGATGGAGTTTCCAGTTATAACGTATAAAAATAGCAGATCCATACCACATTGGGTGAGGCGGGTTGCAGGAAAGTATATTTAGGTCATAGGTAGAAAGTGAAAAAACGATAAACTCCATATTTACATGGGACAAGACAAACACACGTCCGACAGCTACGCCATCTTGGATACAAAGTTACCAGAACATTCGTTTGGTGGCGGAAAGTGTTCACAAACACACATTTTTTCAAACATAAACACTGTCCAGTTGTGCAGATGATTATACAATGTTTATATAAAACATTTGCCTCACGTTGCAAGAACATTACCAGTAGGGATGACTATATTCCTAAAAGTTTCAATCAGAAGTGCCCATTTAAAGCATTTAAAACCAAAATATGGTCACTATGCCAAGTTTCTCCCAAAATAATATTGTCGCTGCACCACATTGCCGGCTTGACTGCTCTATGTAAAGATTTCACAGCAAGTGAAACTGATATTTAGTAACGACAGAGTAACTTTGATCGCCCATGACATTGTTGTGAAATGCGAAACAGGCCGTTTATAAATTCAGAGTGTTGTCATGTTTCTTCATTAATTCAGCGCATTTCATCTCGACACAGAGCGTGCTCAGGACACACAGAGCTCACCCCGAGTAGGCTGAAGTGTTGTCGAATCATACAAACTTTGTAATGGCAGTCAAACAAAAGTCAAATGACCAAAGTTGCTAAGCTTGCTAGATAACTGTCAAATTACAGAAAATCTCAGATTTGGCAAAATCGAGTTGATGACTATACAGATAACTCATGAATAGCGGGGAGATAAAAAGAGGAAATGTTTTGAATATCTAGGCCTAAACGCTGTTCCCTCGTCTCCTCACTCCGCTGCCGCCCTCTCCCACCGTGTTTAAATCAATATTGCCTACTGTTTTCTCGAAATGTGGCTTTTTTGGGGGGTTCGAGCTCATTTCATTTCTGTGATATCAGACTAGGCCTGGGCTCAGGCTTCAGCTCACCAGGCTTGGGTCGGACCAGGATCGACTTTTCAGTTCTGATGAGAACTCTGAACTGCATTTGGGACTCATGTGCAGTCTGGCAGTGTCAATTTTACATGTGCTTTGATTTTATGGCGACTTTGTTTGAAGTAAATACACTAGGCTAAAGGGTTCCATCCGACAGCCTGTTTGGCCAAAAATAAAATAGCACATTATCCAATCTGCTGCATGTTGTGTATTTTGTAGAATTACATTAGTGAGACTTTGGGGGAAAATGTTGTAATTTCCCGGGTCTTGTCATATTTTGGGGGGAAATGTGAAGAGTGGTCCTGGGACAGTTCTGGAATCCCGGTTACCGGTGCTAATCCCTAGTTCCCAGAACACGTTTCGGCTACTCTTTAAAGGTTCCCAGAATGTTTCATTAGGTTGTGGGAACAGTCTGGTGGGAACATTGTGCAGACATCACAAAAGATATGTTCCCAAAACACAAAAACTGTCCAGTTGTGCGGATGATTGTACAATGTTTCTTTTAGGGTACAAAAAACATTCACCTGATCATACAAGAAAGTTCACAGAACACATTTTTAATGTTCCTTACACATTCCTTTCGGTTGTGGTAACATTGTGGGGACATGACAAGAGATATGTTCCCATAACACAAAACTTTCCAGTTGTGCTGATAATTACAATGTTTTTACTCTGTTGAAAAAACATACACCTGATCTGGCAAAAACATTCCCAGAACACATTTGGTATGTTCTTTAAAGGCTCCTAAAATATCTATTTAGGCTGTGGGGATATTGATGGGATATGACAACAGATAGTTTCCCTAACACAAAATCTGTCCAGTTGTGATGACATTCTCACAATAGTTCTATCAGCGTGCACAAAACATTCCCGCAATGTTTTTAGAATGTTATTCCTATGTTCCCAGAACAATAAAATTCACTTTTGAACAGTCCATGGAGGTTTATTTCACGTGTTAGTGTTATCTTACTGTTGAGGAAGTTAGTTGTACAAAAAAAATCCATGTAGAAAGACACATGGCAATTATTTGGAATCACATGACAATTTATTAGACATTTATTGTACAAAATGTAGATTTTACCGTAGTTTGTTTGTAGTTGTAAGTGGGGATCGAACCTGGGAACTTTGGAGTATTGTTTCTGGAATGAATCCAGTGCATCACAGGGATGGGACTAACACAAATACACAAGCTGTTCACACATTTACTCTGACTTCCAGGTTGTGGTCTTTGTCTTTGCAAAAGAGGATACCAATAAGTATCCTCTATTCTTTCTTACTCCACCAATCTTCTTTACATACTGTAAAGTTGGGATGTTTTGACTTTTATTTTCACTACAAACTTGATTTCATAAATCATGTAAAAATGTTGCCTGGCAGATTGGAGTGAGGGGTATATAATCTCAGCAAAAAAAAAGAAACGTCCTCTCACTGTCAACTGCGTTCATTTTCAGCAAACTTAAACGTGTGTAAATATTTGAATGAACATAACAAGATTCAACAACTGAAACATAAACTGAACAAGTTCCACAGACATGTGACTAACAGAAATTGAGAAATGTGTCCCTGAACAAAGGGGGGGTCATAATCAAAAGTAACAGTCAGTATCTGGTGTCCACCAGCTGCATTAAGTACTGCAGTGCATCTCCTCCTCATGGACTGCACCAGATTTGCCAGATCTTGCTGTGAGATGTTACCCCCACTCTTCTACCAAGGCACCTGCATGTTCCCGGACATTTATGGGGGGAATGGCCCTAGCCATCACCCTCTGATCCAACAGGTCCCAGACGTGCTCAATAGGATTGAGATATGGGCTCTTCGCTGGCCATGGCAGAACACTGACATTCCTGTCTTACAGGAAACCACACACAGAATGAGCAGTATGGCTGTTGGCATTGTCATGCTGGAGGGTCATGTCAGGATGAGCCTGCAGGAAGAAGACCACATGAGGGAGGAGGATGTCTTCCCTGTAACGCAAAGCGTTGAGATTGCCTGCAATGACAACAAGCTCAGTCCAATGATGCTGTGACACACCGCCCCAGACCATGATGGACCCTCCACCTCCAAATCAATCCTGCTCCAGAGTACAGGCCTCGGTGTAACACTCATTTCTTCGACTATAAATGCAAATCTGACCATCACCCCTGGTGAGACAAATCTTCGACTCGTCAGTGAAGAGCACTTTTTGCCAGTCCTGTCTGGTCCAGCAACGGTGGGTTTGTGCCCATAGGTGACATTGTTGCCGGTGAAGACCTGGCTTACAACAGGCCTACAAGCCCTCAGTCCAGCCTCTCTCAGCCTACTGCGGACAGTCTGAGCACTGATGGAGGGATTGTGCATTCCTGGTGTAACTCACGCAGGTGTGATGTTTGGATATACCGATCCTGCGAGGACGATCAGCTGTCCATCCTGTCTCCCAGAAGCGCTGTCTTAGGCATCTCACAGTACAGACATTGCAATTTATTGCTCTGGCCACATCTGCAGTCCTCATGCCTTGTTGTAGCATGCCTAAGGCACATTCACGCAGATGAGCAGGGACCCTGGGCATCTTTCTTTTGGTGTTTATCAGAGTCAGTAGAAAGGCCTCTTTAGTGTCCTAGGTTTTTATAACTGTGACCTTAATTGCCTACCGTCTAAGCTTTTAGTGTCTTAGCGACCATTCCGCAGGTGCATGTTCATTAATTGTTTATGGTTCATTGAACAAGCATGGGAAACCGTGTTTAAACCCTTTACAATGAAGATCTGTGAAGTTATTTGGATTTTTACGAATTTTCTTTGAAAGACAGAGTTCTGAAAAATGGAAATGTTCTTATTTTGCTGAGTGTAGATGTGCATATGTATGTACAGTGCGGCAGGTAGCTTAGCAGTTAATTGAAAGGCTGCTGGTTTGAACCTCCAAGCCGACTAGATGAAAAATCTGTTGATGTGCCCTTGAGCTCATCGAGTGCACCAACCCTAATTGCTCCTGTAAGTTGCTCAGGATAACAACGCCTGCTAAAATACTAAAATGTAAATGTACCAAGACATATAGTTTGGATCATAATAGCCATAGTTTGCATCATAATTTAAGGATTTTAGTACAAAGGGAAATCTACTAGAAATATTAGGATCCTGTTGGTGCAGCAGACTAAGTAGCCTACAAGGCTTGAAGATGGCAGTTTGTATGTTTAAATCTACTTAAATACCATTCTTTAAAATAGCTATAGCTATGTTAGGACAATACCCTAATAAAATATAATGATGTAAGAGGATTGAAATGCCGTTTGTTTAAAAGTTTGACGATTTCATATAATAATGTTACATTACACATCAATATTAGCAGAACATTATTATGCATTATGACGGAAGTATGTTTTTAGAAAAATGATGGATCATCATGGATCACCTTACAGAACATCTTCATGAGACCATTGTAGGAATATTCCCTGCTTGTTGTTATGGGTGTTTTGAATAACATATCCATCAACATTAGCAGAACATTTAGTTGTGCCAGTATGTTCTAAGAACATTACCGGAACATTGTGTTATTACATTACCTGGAACCTAATGATAACATTTGGGGAATGTTCTGTGGTGGTTGTTACAGATGTTGTGCACAACATTTTAGTGAACGTTAGGAGAACATTCCAAGGATATTTTACTTAAAACATGTCCTTTTGTTAGATAAACCGTAAACCCTAACTAGAACTTAATAGGAATCGTACATAATGTTCTGGGAATGTTCCTGGTTTGCTGGGAAGATTCTAACGAAATTTCCACATCAACAATCGAAATGACTGAAAATGTGTCTTGTCACAATGAAATTCTAGCGTGATAGATCAAATGCATTCAAAGGAATGCTGCCTATTCACACAATTCAACAGTACAACCCTGCAGTGGCAGCGATGTGGAAGTCACAGCAGGAACCCCATGTCATTTAGTTTATTCTGCATGTACACAGCAGGCCAACAGACATGTGGGAGACCCATCCCTTGGTCCCACTTTCACACGGACACAAAATGTCATTCCCATTACGTCGACAGAGCAAAAGTAAACGTCCAAGATGTGTAAAAGTCTGGGTAAATAAGTATTAATTGGCGTTTCAGACAAGTGGACAGTCCTGTACTCGCTGTTCGCCTGCCCGACAGTTAGCAGTAAGGGATATGGTGGTTGCCTGTCATGTCTTGTAGAGGTATGCTGCCTCTGTCTGGTCGAAACTTTCATTATGGTTGGCGTTCCTCTCTTTCGAACCCTCCAAACAGAGCCTTACATTATTCCAACTTGGAATATTATTTGAGGTGCAGTATAGTCCATTTTTCCGGTTGTTTTTGCTAGCTAGCTTCGAGTTTGATCAGTTCAAGGGACGTGAGCGCCAAATGATGTAGCTTACCCCAGGCAATAACCACACAACATGTTTAGGCCATACTCATGCTCAAACTATGAAATCGGGCTCAATGCAATAAATGAAGCTACTTCAAGCTAGGCGAAGCAGCGACGCATGCACTGACCCCATCCATTAAAAGGGACTGGAGTCAGGAATGGCCGCAGCATCAACTATTTGAATGGATTTGAATGGCTAGAAAGAAAGGCATGAACACCCTGGCGTAGGTCCTGAGGTTTTGATGCAGTTTCAGCACATTTTTTCCCGTTTTTGAGCATAAAAACCACCATAATCAAAAAAACATTAGATAACATTTAAAAAAATATATATTTGTGTCTTTTATTTGGCTTTTCATAACAGTTTTTGTTTTCTAAATTAGATTATCACAGGGTAAGCACTGCCTACCCTGCCTACCCTGATTGCACGTCACTGTGCTGTGCAAAATTATGTAGTGGGTGCTGTCCAACACTCGGATGCAATCTCACTCCGGAGTGTCAGAACATTATTGTCTGATGAGCGAATGAGAAATATGCAGTCATGCTCCCCAGCAAACCCGGCATCACTTAAAACCAGTCAAGTAAAAGAACACCCCCAACACATCTGTTAAAATGGCCAATAAGCAAACTAAACTGTGTCAGTGGTGTGTGTGTGTTTGAAGAGACTAGCTTCCAGGTATTATCCTCTGTGTTGACTCACTGTATAGTAGGCTGTCCGAAGGTCACAACTGTTTGTCTACACTTCACACACCTCACTGGAGATAGGTTTTCAGTCTTTCAGGAGGGACGTGATGATAAGCTTGAGTAAGTAACTTCCATTCATTTGGTCTCAATCTCATCATGTGTACAAAATGTTTTTAGATTTAATTGCCACACACTCTCTAGTAGTAAACATGAAAGGAAGGCAACCCCTTATGCTGGCATTGCTGACAGTTGATTCCCAATAATGTCAGTCACTAAAAGAGAGGAGCAGAGAGTCAAGCCCTGATTTTCTGTAGTCAGGTATTGGTTCCCTAAACATGGCTGCCTCCATAGAAATAGAATTACTAGAACGGATATTCCCTTTTAAGTCCCTGGGTCTGTAATGGGTGAACTGGTGGCCATATTGAGTGCACCCATAGGTGTTCCAGTTGAATTGCCATGGTCTGTGGAGCTTTTCCATCCTAGCAAATTATACTTCTATGGTTACCACTGTCTCCGTGGCTGCAACTTCAGTGCCACTGCTTGATTAAGCTATCAGTCCTGGAAATCTACAGTACAGCAGCCAATCAGTGTCTACATCATGGACAGGTCACAGGGTTTATTGAACATACTCCAACATACGCTCCATTGTGTAATGATGATAGTGTTGGAGAGGTCCACCCTCCATGTTCCTTCCCCCTCCTCCCTCAACCCCTTTCTGTACTGTAGGCTACCACACGCTGTCATATGTTTCCACTGGACAGAGTCCCACTTCCATGATGTGCTCTGTTTGTCCAGGCCTGTGGCGTGTAGCCGCAATTGACACTAGAACCTCAAATTCAAACAAGATCTCTTCATTCATATATACCAAGTAATTGCCTCATTAATGTCTACACAAATCTAATATTCAGACAAATATTTAAAGTGCACAATGAGGAAATATATATTTTTTAATTAGCCGGTACTAGTCTCATTGTAATCAGTCAACAATTACCTTGTGACTTCAAAGCAAACATCAACCAGAGATCAAACAGACTAACCCAAAATGACCTACCACAGAGTGTGTAACATTGTCAAAGTAATGCCATGCTCTGTCTCCTGTCCTACAGCTCTACCCACTACGCCAACACGGCCTGTCAGTAACACAGTGTGTAACGTCATGTTCTCTCTTCCATCTCACAGCCCAGCGTTCCGCCCATGAGTTGCCCATGGTGGATAAACAAGACATGGACAGCTGTTCTGTCCTGGGAGGTCAGCAGATGATTCTGACGGGACAAAACTTCAGCTCCGACTCCAAGGTCATCTTTATAGAGAAAACCCGTGGTGAGTATTACTCGATATGAGTCAACACCTCTGGGGGTGGAAGTGGATGATGGTGGCATGGACCATATTCTATATGATGTCCCACCTCATCTGTTAAAAATGTTACCATTATTTTACTAGAGTGAAATTTGCCGGTATTCTTCTGACCGTTGTTAGATTCTGCTGAGAGAGAAAAAAACACTCATACAATACGTGCCAGTAGCATTGAAAACGTTTTGGGAATTTTCCATTGGAAAACTGTGGGAATGTGGAAAACTTTACATAGGAATATATGGGTATTTATTCACTTTTTACCTTTTTGCAAGTGTTTACCCTCATAAACCAGCCATGATAATCAGATGTAGACAGTTATTTCCCATGCCCATTTAGAGGCAATTTACTTCACAGCCCTATATTATTATTATTATTATTATTATTATTATTATTATTATTATTATTATTATTATTATTATTACTCTGGTTGATCATGCCTCCACAAATTTCGCCCACTAGTGCCACAGCACCCCCATGCTGCATTTTACCTATGAATAATTTGCATGATCCATCAGATAAGGCAGCAGCCTCACTCTCCTGTGCCCTCTCCTTCCTCGCCTGTTATCCATGTGTTATGTTATCATTATGCTGTTTATTTTGTTGTGCATGGAATAGGATCTCTGTTAAGGAATAGGACCAAGCGGAATATGACCTAGCGGTTAAAAGCGTTAGTCCAGTAACCCGAAAGATCGCTGGTTCAAATCCCCGAGCCGGCAAGGTGAGCAAGGCAGTTAACCCTCAACAACAACTGCTCCCTGGGTGCCGATTAAGGCAGCCCCCCCCCCCCAGTATGTTAGGGGGGGAAAAAGTGATACTAGGCTCACTTGTCACATCGCAGTACCAGAATTCAACCTAAGGTGCACATTTACTAGTGTGTGTATTACTGCATTCTTATTGGTCTGCTCTATCCAGTCATAGGCCTTGTGACACAATTATTTAACTTGTACATTGGAATGACAGAATCACCATTACAAGATAGTCTCAGATATTGCTGTATTAATCAATGTGATTGTGTAATAGTGACAAAGGCCACCATACTTTCTGTCTGTCATTTGAATCCTGACCTTTCCTCCTCACCCACCGCTCAGATATTTGCATGACATTCCAATTCCTTCTGATGCTAAACGGTGCCAACCCTTTTAGGATAAGGAGCTTATCACAGCAAGATAGGTTTTATTGTGGGTTTATTTTAGAACTTCACACGATTATTTAACAAGCTTACTGAAGTGTTAGTATATTGTGCAGATTGTTAATGTGCTTCATTGACAGCTTACAGGATTGTATGCTGAGGAGATGTACTTTGTTATAGTTGTCAGTCACAGTTTTCAGTACAGTCTTTGTTGTCCCGCTCTCTGTCACCTCAATACAGACTACCTGTGTAGTGAGGGATATATAATTTGTCACCTCGTTGCACCTCAATATCCTCAATACTGAGTCCAGAGAGAAGAGTGGTCCTCATTGATCCATCTACAGCACTTACGGCAGCTACTTGGTTTACCTTGGCATTCGTCACCCAAACACTAACCATAACGCCAGCTCTTATAAAGCCAGATGCACAACCTAGGGACTATTCTAATGTAACTATTTATTCCTGGTTAGCTGTTATGTTATGTTTTTGTTATATATAGCTTGGCCATCCAATCTTTGTTTATAACCTTCCATAAATCAGATCTAGGTTTTTATTTATGGTCCTTTAGTTGTTGTTGTTAATAGCCCTCAGGTGTCTCTGGACTGCATGGGACAGCAGAAGAGTAGCCTAGTGTTTAGATGCTTTATCTGTTACTAGTCTGTTAGTATAATGGTTGTGACTCATTACATCCATGGCCTGTCTGAAGGCTGAGTATGGGGAGCTTTGAGGCATGGGCTTTCCGGGGGCCGAGTGTGGGGAGCTATGATACGTGGGCTCTCTAGGGGGCTGCTTCAGCTAGAACTTGGACCTTGTCTGTCCAGGTTTTTTTTTAATCAAGGCTTTCCTGCTGTCGGGTTACGACACACTGCACTAATGGCTAGTATTGGAGACGCAAATAAAAACAAGTAGATCTACGTAGAAGAGGGATTGCCATTGTTTTGGAGAGGTTCTCCATGTGACCCAGAGTTCTGGAACAGTAAGGCTGTGAAATCCCTTTGAATGGGACACAACTGGCTCTGGCCTTCTCTGGCTCTAGGAGACACACGCATGCATGCACGTGCACACACACTGTGCACACACACACACACACACAGCTGGCTTCGGCTGGGGCTCCTCTGGCTCGATCTCATGGACGTGGCTCCACGAGGGGAGGAGAGGAGTGTTCCATAAGACATTATTTGAAGGTCCGTAATAAACCATTTATAAGGCATTAATAAATCGTTACTCCCACATGAACCATTTACTAATCATTCGTAAAGTATTTTTGCAGTCCCTAATCTAAAGTGAGTGCTATTACATGTTTTGAGTGACTAATGTCAATTCTCACAAAAATGAGGGTGTAATGATTAATAAATGGTGAGCAAACGGTTTGCAAATGTCTTATAAATGGTTTATCATGGACCCTTAACATAAAGTGTTACAGAGCATTCCCACAGTCAAGCCAAGCTGGGCCTCTTCAACTCTTTCTGGCTGCCACCATTCCTAATTACCAGAGAAAAAAGAAAAGACAAGGGGTGTCCCGTAGAGTAGTTTTGGAACAAAACGCAAACAAATGTAAAACGCCAAGAAAGCAACAGTCATCACCTGTCGTTACTCTGTACTGAAATGGAGCGAGTTGATCATAAAACGAGAGAAAAAGAAAATAAAGAAAACTTGGCAAGACATATGGAATCCCCCTTTCTCCTTCTGACTCATTTCAGCCATATGCGTTTAATTTGCAGTCTGACATAAAGGTTTCCTACATAGCATTAAACAGATATCCGACTGCTAAATACTGGATTTCTTTCCTTTTGAGAAAATGCTTAAGCTGTTTATTTTTAATAGAGAGCAAATCTAGTTAAAATGTCTAAAATGTTGATGATAACAAAAAAACATTTGGGGTTATTTGTGTGTTTCGGGTTGACATGTTGTCAGTTTGCTATCTTGCTTTTGAA
This sequence comes from Oncorhynchus tshawytscha, assembly GCF_018296145.1. Lineage (NCBI taxonomy): Eukaryota > Metazoa > Chordata > Actinopteri > Salmoniformes > Salmonidae > Oncorhynchus > Oncorhynchus tshawytscha. Next base: position 10,964,508 of record NC_056450.1, on the reverse strand, counting down.
AGTTTATGATCATCAATGACAAGAAGTCATCATCAGCATAATTTCCAACACCTGAGTTGTTGACCTATACTCTTTTTCCAGTTAACTGTAAATGACTGCAATATGATATAATAACATTAAATGACACAGCTAAATGCAGATAGCAGCAACAATACCTGTGCTGTCATTTACCCAGCACATCAAAAATGTTCAACACGTTACGTTATTGAGCAAGACCTAACCTTGAGGTATTGAATTTAAAGGAAAACGCCACCAAAAAAAGTATATTTTGGTATTTGTTTCATTATTCCATTGTTAACATAGTCTCAAAAGATATGTAACTTTCAAAACACAGAAATCATCCCTGTATGATGCATTTTGCATCATATGATTCTCCGTTTTGCATCATATAATGCTACATTTATCATACAGGGATGCTTTCTGTATTTTGAAAGTTGCGCATCTTGAAAACTTGATAGTTGACAAGCAAAACGTTTTGGGACTATGTCAACAATGGTCTAATGAAACAAATACCAAAACATAGCTTTTGGGAGGAATTTTCCTTTAAGCAAAAATATGATCTTTTACATTTGAAGAGAGCCAACAACTGTAGGTTACACTCAAATTAAGCATACTATTTCATGGATAATAAACCTGTTAAACAGCCCTCACAAAACAAATACACGCCAAACCATTTCTCATTTTAAAAGATAAGGATACAAATGCTTTAATTAGAAACAACAATCGAATTAATTACAATTTTAAAAGCTTCCATGAAAATCTATAGAAATCTGAATTAAATTACCTTTACGTAATAACAAAACTCATAAGTAACAGAATGGCAAAAGTCTTACCAGACTTGATAAAAACAGGGTTTATTAAAAATGTATTCACTATAATACAATATGCAAAAAAAACAAGATGTAGATATATCACTTATGGCTGTTGATGCCTAAAAGGCTTTAGACCTTCTTGTATGGCCTTTTCTATTCCAATCTTTGGAAGCATTCAACTTTCCAACTGAAATAATACATTTCAAAAAAAATATTATATAAATATCCTAAAGCAATTTTTTTATTTTTTATAATACATAATCTGCTGAAATTGCTTTAGAAAGGGGCACAAGACAGGGATGTCCTTTCTCCCCCCTCCTGTTTGTACAGGACCCAAACGTAACAGGTATCAGTATTGGTAAACATTAATATCAACTAAACTTATTTGCCACCGATCTGTTGATATACAATGACTGATTTTGAAAACTCAATGCCCCCCTTTTTAAGAATATTCAAATATCAGGATATAAAATGAACGTGAAAAAACTTAAATAATGGCAATAGGAAAAATAATAACTCATGATCTACAGCAATCCTTTAAGTGGACCACAAAAAATATTAAATACTTAGGATGCTTAATAAGTAACAACAAATATATAATGATAATTAAATGGAGCAATCTTCCCAGAAATCTAGATAAAACTCTTTAGAATGGCATGCTTTTAACAAAGTTTTTATATTTATATTTGGTAATACCTATTACCCCACCGAATACATTATTTAAAAAAGTATACTCGGCCATAAGAATTTATATGGGCAAATGAAACGCATAGGGTCATGTAAAACGTTCATATTTATTCTAAGTCTGAGGGTGGTTTATAACTTCCAGACTTGGAATTGTGTCAACTCTCCACCCAAAACTTTTACTTGAATGTTATTGTTAAATGCACTAAAGAGGAACAATGGGGATATATTGGAGATGTGCATGCTCCTCCCCAGAATCTTTTCACATGTCTGTTTTGAAAGGATGGAGTTAAGAACATGAACAACTTCATAGTTAAGAATCCCTTCATACCCAGACAGGTTTGGCCTATTTTTGATCACCAGTGCGTCAACCATCAGCCATTGGACCAAAGCTCTCCGCCAGGGTGCATTTTTAGAATATACTTTTCTTAACCTCTAAAATAATTCCAATATTGCTTGACACAGAGTAAACATGTGATTTTATGTATGATTTCTTACAATATATTATGGGAAATATAGGTTCAGATAATGGTTTTACTTCATGATAAATCTGTAGCTGTCTCTGGCTGTAGGTGAGCAGAATGGTGAAAGAGGAAGTGGTGAGAGTAGATATATATAAGATATATATAATCTATGTGACACAAAGAGTCTCCTAACTCCTCTTGAGTGTTAATAATATGGCCTATGGGTTAGTGGCAGGCAGACAATGATGTGAAGGTTGAAACCATGCATTGTGTTCTGAGACAAAGCGGAGAATCCTCTACCACGCTGGCTCAACCTGCCAAAGAGACAATAGAGCTCATGAATTCACTATAAACACATGGAAACATCTGAGATATACATTTTTACTGGTTAGAATTCATTTTTAATTGGTTTGCAACTTAGCATGTTTGCAATTAATCAAAAGCAGAGTAGCAATTGCACACATTTTCTGGTTTTAGATAACCTCTCCCTGTACTGTGTTCCTGTTTTTGCTGTGTCCAACAGGGTGTTGTAATTCACCCTGAAATATGTATATGACCTGAAACACCCATTCCGTTCTCTGTCTCTGCAGATGGACAGCAGATTTGGGAGATGGAGGCAACTGTAGACAAAGATAAATGTCAGCCCGTAAGTATCACTACTTTTACAGATGGCCCACTTCTCGATATCTGAAAAAGTGGTCAAAACAGTCCACTGATTATAATGTGGGAATTGTCTGTTCGTTTGTTTTAAATAACGTTTTTTTTATAAAAATGTCATACTTTGTCACCAATTTCATTGTTTACACATCTACAGTGGTTATACTCTGAATACAATTTCTAATAATAATGTGACAGATTGATATGAAATTAAAATTATGTCATTTTAACAGAGTCTGCTGTTTGTTGAAATACCCTCCTATCGCGACCTGTCGATTTGCCATTCCGCCAAAGTGAACTTCTATGTCATCAACGGAAAGAGGAAGCGCAGCCAGCCTCAGCACTTCACATTCACTCCACTGGCAGGTATGGAACCATAAGCATCAGCAATAAGGAGGCAATACCCATCATATGACTGTGATGGTCTGAGTGAACTGTGTGTTATTTTAGGTGCTTTTGTGAAAGAGCAATACAATTATGTAGGAATGATATCAAGTCACATGTTATTCCATGTCATTAATATGTCACTAAGATATATGATTGGTGTAGTAGATTATAGTTACTTTAAGCAGTATGACTTGACCCCCACTCATATCTCTGTTGTCTTCCGTCTCTCCCACAGTCCCGTCCATTAAAACAGAGCCTGTGGATGACTATCCTTTCTCCATGACCCAGATTATGGGTGTGTCCCCCCAGTCCTACTACCACCACAGCCCTGGGTCCCGTGGGATCATCCACCCAGACAATGGCCTGGTCTCCAGCATGGCCTCCTGCCAGCAGGTCCGCTCCGGCCTCCCCACCCCCGTCCCAGACACCTGCTTCCAGCAGCAGAGCCCAGCCATTGTGTACTCCCGTGGGGGAAAGAGTCTGAGCGGCAGTCCCGGGGGGCTCTACCAGCAAACTGGGGAGATGCGGGTGATGCCCGACCCACACCGCTCCGTCCTAGTTCACACGGGCTCCCCAGCTCAGTCGTCCCCGCTGGGGGCCCAGCAGCAGCATGGAGGGGGCCAGGGCCAGCACCCCTCCATTATCCAGTTCTCCCCCAACAACCAACACCTGCTCCGGGGAAGCGACCCTCCACCTCTCCAGCCTGACAACCATCAGCACATCATCTACTGTGATGGCTACCCTCAGCAGTCTGGAGCCCAAGCTCACTCCCCTATCTCGGCCCACTCCCCCCAACATTACCCAACCACAGTGATCCAGCAGCAGCCCTATGTGCCCAAGGCGGTGCCAAAGGGCAGGTCTTCCCCTGGTGGGATGGAGGCCCAGAGATGCCCCCCTGGAGAGGAGCAGAGAGCCAGCCTCCCTGGAGGACGGGTCACAGTCAAGGAGGAGAACCTGGATCAAATGTACCTTGATGACGGTGAGTGTAAGTTAGTGCCAGGCTTTTATACATCAATATAATTAATGCTCTTGAATGATGCATGGTGGTGTAACATCCATGCGATTTTGTTATTTGCCTTCTAGGCAGAGTTCCTCTGTCCAGTGTCTGTGTTCTTTTCCCCCATCTTAATCTTAATTTTATTTTTATTGTCCCAGAGTCGCCTCTTCACTGTTGACATTGAGACTGGTATTTTGAGGGTACTATTTAATGAAGCTGCCAGTTGAGGACTTGTGAGGTGTCTGTTTCTCAAACTAGACAATCTAATGTACTCTTGCTCAGTTGTGCACCGGGGCCTCCCATTCCTCTTTCTATTCTAGAGCCAGTCTGTGCTGTTCTGTGAAGGGAGTAGTACACAGCATTGTATGAGATCTCCAGTTTCTTGGCAATTTCTCGCATGGAATAGCCTTCATTTCTCAGAACAAGAATAGACTGACGAGATTCATAAGAAAGTTCTTTGTTTCTGGCCTGTAATCGAACCAACAAATGCTGATGCTCCAGATAGAACTAGTCTACAGAAGGCCAGTTTTATTGCTTCTTTAATCAGAACAACAGTTTTCAGCTGTGCTAGCATATTTGCAAAAAGGTTTTCTAATAATCAATCAATTGGCCAAACTTGGATTAGCTAACACAACGTGCCATTAGAACACAGGAGTGATGGTTGCTGATAATGGGTCTCTGTACGCCTATTGTAGCCGTTTCCAGCTACAATAGTCATTTACAACATTAACACACACTGTATTTCTGATCAATTTGATGTTATTTTAATGGATAAAATGTGCTTTTCTTTCAAAAACAAGGACATTTTTAAGTAACCCTAAACTTTTGAATGGTAGTGTATATATTTATTTTGCAGGCTGTATCATATGATATGAAGTGAGTGAAGTTGTACACAATTGTGCACACTTTTCTGAGACGCGCTTTGGCTCGTGACCGCTACTTTTAAAACTACTGGCTGAAATGATACATCACCTCTGTAGCATAAAAAATTATTAAATAAAAATACTATAGAATGGGCCAATTATAGAATCAGGGTTGACTGTAACAGGGTTGACTGTAAACAGGGTTGAAGGAAGCTTGTTGTGTGCAACAGGGAGGTTCACAAAAAAAATGTGTTAAAACATTTCTAGTCTACAGTACCAGACAAAAGTTTGGACACACCTACTCATTCCAGGGTTTTTCTTAATTTTTTACTAGTTTCTACATTGTAGAATAATAGTGAAGACGTCAAAACTATGAAATAGCACATATGTGACCGACTGCCTCGATTCGGTCTTATTTAGCAATATTTTAAATGGTATCTTTTACATTGGATAAAAGCAGATACACAGAGCTACCAAATGGTATATAATACACCTCATTTGAGGAACAATGGGAAAGTAATTCTGCTTTGAAAGTTGATAAACTTGTAACTTCGCTTTGGAGAAAATGGCCTTTGAATGTTTTGGTACCCACTGGAGAGCGCTTCTTTGTCTACACCCGTTCAGCATCGTTCACACCCTCTTAAGCTTTAGCCCCAACCATCTCTTTAACTGCTTGACGCTACCCATCCCTTAAGCAGGATAATTGCGCCTCAGACAAATAATATTACAAAAAATATTCATGTTCATGAAATCACAAGTGCAATATTGCAAAACACAGTTTAGCCTTTTGTTAATCCACCTGTCGTCTCAGATTTTGAAATTATGCTTAACAGCGAAAGCAATCCAAGCGTTTGTGTAAGTTTATCGATTGCATGACAAAACATTAAGTACACTTAGCATCAGGTAGCTTGGTCACGAAAATCAGAAAAGCAATCAAATGAATCGTTTACCTTTGATGATCTTCGGATGTTTTCACTCACGAGACACACAGGTACACAACAAATGTTCCTTTTGTTCCATAAAGATGATTTTTACATCCAAAATACCTCCGTTTGTTTGGCGCATTATGTTCAGAAATCCACAGGAAAGAGCGGTCATGACAACGCAGACAAATTCCAAATAATATCTGTAATGTCCACAGAAACATGTCAAACGTTTTTTATAATCAATCTTCAGGTTGTTTTTAAAATATATAATTGATAATATATCAACCACAAATGTCTTTCACAGTAGGAGAGGGAAAAGCAATACCTATTAAAAAATCTGTTTGATATCCCTTTAAATGGAGCAATGAGTTTTCAAAATAGAAGCCACTTCCTGGTTTGATTTTCTCAGGGTTTCGCCTGCAATATCAGTTCTGTTATACTCACAGACAATATTTTGACAGTTTTGGAAACTTTAGAGTGTTTTCTATCCCAATCTGTCAATTATATGCATATTCTAGCATCTGGTCCTGAGAAATAGGCCATTTACTTTGGGAACGTTATTTTTCCAAACATAAAAATAGTGCCCCCTAGCTTCAAGAGGTTAAGGGTTGATCTGAGCATTCAATCATAACAACAACAGTCAAGCACCCAAACTACCTTGCTTGCTACTTCCAAACACAAATGAGAGAACAGCCACTGACCATTTTACTCACCCAAGCAGAGCTGGATGTTTTTATGTTTAACCAGAGTGTTGGTGACTGTAACTGTGCTGCTGGCAACAATTTACGCTTATTTCCAAAATTTTCTGACAAGTCCATATTCAACGGGTGTTGAGTGTTCGTAAATTTGTCAGTTATTTTGCACTCTGGCATACTCAGACGAGAGTGCTCTGAAATCGGAGTAGATAACCAGAGGGAATTTACCAGCTACGTCTATCAACAGTTGTCGCAGTGACATTTGACCAAGAAGGAGAGTGATGGAGTACTGCATCAGATGACCTGGCATCCACAATCACCTGACCTCAACCCAATAGAGATGGTTTGGGATGAGTTGTGCAGAGTGATGGAAAAGCACAAAACAACAGAAAATGGCCAAAAATATTAGACGCAGCTGACCTGCATTTACATTATGATTTGACTATTAGATAGATTGGTTCACGTAACTGACCAATCCTGTTCAAATGATAGACAAACATAAATTATTCTCTAATCACGTGCACTTTAACAACAATCCTTCCCAAGTTGCCAGTCCAGGAGATGTAGTTACATATGTTCAACTTAGTTTTCCACTCAATGTGGAAATAACATGGATTATGAATCATATATTTATACTTACCCATGTCAGCCCCATTATCACCCTGTGAGATCAGAATAACAGACCACATCCAAACTACATGTTGTTGCAGTGTGATCACCAGACCTGATAATGATGTTGTCCCTTTAAACCTCTCTTTGGTTGGGGAGGTAGCTAGTCCTCGTCAGTGACAGGTCATGTCCTAGACCATGTGGAAGTGTTGTAACCCTGGTGATCTGTAGTTTGAAGGATCACCATGTTGTTCAGTTCAGCACAACCCAGTAAGAAATAGAGAGAGAGAGAGAGAGAGAGAGGGATTTCTCTGGCATTACTACAGACCAGGAAATGAGACTTCTCTTTTTTTCTCTTTCTTTCAATTTTTTTTTATAAAACAACATAAAAAAAGGAAAAAATTAAGCAGCCAGCTCTCCTGACCGACCGCCTGGATGTGTTGACACTGTTATGATCTGAAAAACAAGTTCCATGGTAACCATTGTCAAACAGTGGAATGGGCTGTTTCAGAGAGCCCGGGAAAGCCTCTTTGTTTGTTATACTTGGCTGGGGTTTCCCTTGGCCCCACACCCCTCAATTCTGTGGAGAACACACTGGAGGATTTGCTTTTTTCCATCCCTGGCCCAAGATTCTGCCAATCTGGCACAAGAAAATCCTATTTGCAGCTGCTCTCCTCCAGAAAATCCGGTCTGATCTCCATAAGATAGCGCTTAGGGTGGGAGTCGGGAGGCAACAGCAGCAGGAAAAAGGAAAGGGCTGAGTTTGGATGGAAAAAATGAAACTGAGAAAAGGGTCCAGCAGTGGACGAGTGGAATTTTGTTTTAGATGGCCTAACAGGGTTTCCCTCTGTAAACAGCAACAGCGTTTACTGTTTCTGATTTAACACAGAGTAACTGGGAGAGTCATACTGGGTGGACTGTGTTTGCAAGGTGTTGATCTGAGAGCTCCCTACCAATATCTCTCTCTGTCTGTCTTCCCTCTGTTCTGGACTTTTATTCTGGTAGCTACTAGAACCATCTCCCTAAAAATCTCATTAAACTTTTCAGAAGAGACGGCGTGAATCAGACCTTCATGGTCAAATTGCTGCAAAGAAACCACTACTAAAAGACACCAATAAGAATAAGAGACTTGCTTGGGCCAAGAAACACGAGCAATGGACATTGGCTAGTGGAAATATGTCCTTTGGTCTGGAGTACAAATGGGAGAGTTTTGGTTCCGACCGCCGTGTCTTTGTGAAGATGCGGTGTGGGTGAACGGATGATCTCTGCATGTGTATTTGCCATCGTAAAGCATGGAGGAGGAGGTGTTAGGGTGTGGGGGTGCTTTGCTGGTGACACTGTCTGTGATTTATTTAGAATTCAAGCACACTTAACCAGCATGTCTACCACAGCATTCTGCAGAGATGCGCCATCCCACCAGGTTTGGTGGGACTATCACTTGTTTTTCAACAGGACAATGACCCAACACACCTCCAGGCTGTGTAAGGGCTAAGGAGAATAATGGAGTGCTACATCAGATGACCTGGCCTCCACAATCACCTGACCTCAACCCAATTGAGATGGTTTTGGATGAGTCGGACCGCAGAGTGAAAGAAAAGCATTGGGATTCCATATCATAGAGATTAAGTAGTTCCAAGAGGTTAACTCTTGGAACTACCCATCCCAGATCCGGGAGAATTGTCATCAACTACACTAATTAGCATAGCGCAACGGTCAAAAAATATTACTAGAAAATATTCATATTCATGAAATCACAAGTGAAATATAAAGAAACACAGCTTAGCCTTTTGTTAATCCCCTGTCATCTCACATTCTGAAATTATGCTTTACAGCCAAAGCAAGACAAGCGTTTGTGTAAGTTTATCGATAGCCTAGCATAGCATTATGTCCAGCTAGCAGCAGGAAGCTTGGTCACGAAAATCAGAAAAGCAATCAAATTAACCGTTTACCTTTGATCTTCGGTTGTTTTCACTGACGAGACTCCCAGTTAGACAGCAAATGTTCCTTTTGTTCCATAAAGATTATTTTTATACCCAAAATACCTCCGTTTGTTGGTCACGTTATGTTGAGAAATCCACCGGAAATAGCGGTCACGACAACGCCAAAATTATATCCATAATATATATCGACAGAAACATGGCAAACGTTTTTTATAATCAATCCTCAAGGTGTTTTTCAAATATCTATTCGATAATATATCAACCGGGACAATTGGCTTTTCAGTAGGAGCGAGAGGAAAAATGACTACCTAAAATGACTACTTTTATGCAAGAATCACTCTGAGAGCCCTCAGCTGGCCACTTACGCAATGTAGTCGTTTACGCTCATTCTTCAACATAAAGGCGTGAAACTATGTCTAAAGGCTGTAGACACCTTGTGGAATATGTAGAAAAAGGAATCTGGTTGATCTCCCTTTCAATGGCCAATAGGGATGCATAGGACCACAACAGTTTCAAAATAAGAGACACTTCCTGATTGGATTTTCCTCAGGGTTTCGCCTGCAATATCAGTTCTGTTATACTCACAGACAATATTTTGACAGTTTTGGAAGATTTAGAGTGATTTCTATCCTAAGCTGTCAATTATATGCATATTCTAGCATCTGGTCCTGAGAAATAAGCCGTTTTCTTTGGGAACGTTATTTTTCCAAAAATAAAAAATAGTGCCTAGTTTCAAGAAATTTGTGGAGTGGTTGAAAAACTAGTTTTAATGACTCCAACATAAGTGTATGTAAACTTCCGACTTCAATTGTAGCTGACAGCGTCTAAACTTGACCTAATTTGTATTCATTATTACAGGAAAATAAACTCACAACAATGTTATTATTTACAAGTCAATGGCGAGCTAATTGTGACATTAGCTGGTTGGTTGTGAGTGTGAGTGTGTCGAAATAAAAGCAGGCTATTCTATAGAAGAATTTTAGAACCTGTCTCATAAACTTTAACATGCAATGAAAACGACTTTCTGACAAAATGTTGAAATGTATAGTATCTGAAGAATGTAGCTAGCTAGACTCTCTTACCCGTAGACATGGATGAACGCTTCTCCCTCTCTGTCACGGATGCCATGGTTACCCTTAGTTTGAAGATGTAATACAGAGATTTTTATACAACAGCTATTACAACAGCCTTCTGTGTTCTCTTTTTGACTCCCTCCGCATTTGCCAACAAATGCCAGAATTGTCTTTATCTCCTTAGCTATCATATTCTGCTTCCACCGGGCATTCCATTGATTTCAAAATGCAGTCCTCCAGACAGTGAGAGCCTTATCAACACTTTTGCAGTTCTTTGTGATAGCTTTCAAAAAAGCCACTTTAGAAAGGATTACCTACACATACTAAGCAGCTCATGTTATGGGGGAGCCATAACATGTTATAGACAGAAGCGTGCTACATGGCAGACCAATCCAAATTCATCTCTTGGCATGTCCAGCCCAACCATTATCTCAGCCAATCATGTCTAGCGGGAAGGCTCCTGACTTTTTCTGTGGCTTAACCAACTAGGCCCGTAATTTTACATTTTCATTCATATTTGCACATGGCATACACATTTGTTATTAGGGCACATGAAAGTTCACATGTTCCAGAAGGCATTTCAGACAACAACAAAAAACACATTTAAAAAATAAATAAAAATGTTCAAATGCCTCTCCTGTGAAGAAGTGACACGGGACATATGCCTAGTTTCGTGAAACGAGTCACAAATGATTCTCTTTTCTGTGTGTCCTTTTGGGGCAGGTGTGTTTCTTTGAACATTGCTATATCAATATGGTTTCAAGCCCATGGATGTGAAACAAAAAGCAGGACCCACAGGGAAACCCACCCAGTGAACCATTCCCCCCTTCCCTCCCCTTATCTATAACATGTCTTAAACAGCATATATGTTGGGGGGGGGGGTAACTAATAACTAATAATTTACCTCTTCAGACCTTTACATTTAAGTTAGCAGATAAAAAAAAAAAGAATTGAAATATTGCAACTGAAAATACAAGCCTAAACAGCCACATATCCTCACTATTGTTACCAATATACTGTAAATTACCTTAAACATAGGAGGAAGAATAAAAAACAAGCAAACAAGGAATTGTGTGGAAGCCCATATGGGACTGACAATCTATCTCGAACAGTTTACCCCATAGGGGTGTAATGTGCTGTAGCCCCTTAAGGAAGCAACCCTAGTCCGTATGGTACTTCAATATATTGGAAATGTTTCATTAATTGGCGTGGTGTCATCAATGTCGAAATGTCCTCGAACATAGGCAATCTAATAATAACAAAGTCCAATGTTCAGAAAGAATAATAATAGTGTTCCTTTTACCCAATTGAGGGGTTTCTCATCATCGCCTTGTGCTGAGGGCAGCACCACAGCCATAGGCTAGGCTGCGTGAATGTGCGTGGATAGCATACCTGAATATTGAGTCAGCCAAAAGCCTAGATCTGTCAGCTCTTCCCCTTGTGTGTTGGACATTTTGTGTGCTTATCAAAGTAGTCTTGAGCCTCCTTGGCAGTAGAAAATGCGTGTGTTGTGGTCAAGATGAGATTTGCCAGTTGGATGAAGCTATATCTCAGGTTTATCTTATTTCTACTTTTTAACTACTTTGCTAACATTTTACCTAACCCTAACCTTAACGCCTAACTCGAACCTTAATCCCTAGCCTAGGTAAGGTTAGTCACTTCGCTAACTTTAGCCACCAATTTTTTTTAATTCGTTATGAAGAAAATCATGTACTGGACACGAATGTGTTATGAAGAAGAAAACACAAAAACATAATATATAGAAAATTGTATGGTGGACACCATTTTTTTGTGTGTGTGCCTTTCAAGAATTTTGAATAAGTCATTTGTGTCTACTGTATTTCATGGTAATCTGTGATAGTGTGTTGGTTATAGGTGCAGTTTGAGAGAGCATCAGTAGAATACTTTTTCTTAAACACAGCCTTCAGTTGTAGGGTGTGAATCCACCTCCCCAGTGCCACTTGTAGTTACACACCCCCTCTCCACCTTCAAACCCTTTCTTCAAACAAAGCACAGGAAGATGGAGAATGCAGAAAGTCCCATTGTCTTTCACTACTTAGATGTCAAGGTGTGGTTTATGCCCTAAACATTCATTTATTTGAACTTCACAAAGATGTTTTCAGAGAAATAAGATTCTCAAATTAGTCACTCAGATCTCTCTTTCACACCTTGCTCATTTCGAAAAGGTTTTTAACTCTGGAGCGTCATGATTCTGTGGTTTCGATTATAGAACTATATCATCTTGGCCGTGCTGCTCTCTGTGGTGGGACCGAGATAAAGGGCAATAGAAGAAAGAAATGCATTTCACTATGAGTAAAACTAAAATATGGAATGGGCTTCACATACTGTACTCTAAAGACCTCTTCTAGAAGCTAGTGTCTTTGCTCATATATAGACTAACACTCTTGTACTGTGAAGGTGCTGTCTATGACTTAGAAAGTGAGTCAGGATGCACTCCTGCACCTGCATCTTTCCATGCCCACTCATGCTATAGTTGTAGTGAAACGGACTGGAATTAACCCCAGAGGCAGTGGCGCAGGTGAAAATATTCCAGCAGGTGAAAGGAGAGAGAGAGCTACTATTCAGAGAAAAAGCACACAATAACAGCATGCCGAGCACAGATTAGTTTGAGGTCCCTTACGTCCCACTTATGAGCGAGCAGATCAACGACAATAATAGCAACATGCCCATGGTCACTCAGAGAACCAGAGTTAAGAAACTCAACTGGGTTAAAGAGTACTGTATTCTGAGAAGTTTACTTTAGCACTCACTCACTCACACCACCACCTCATAGGAGGCAGTGTGAAGTGACTGAGTCAGCTACTGTACTGCGTGTGTCTCTCTCCCACCCCTGGTTGGTAAACAAACATGTTTATTGGTGCAGGACTCTAAAGCCAGACACTCATCTATTGTATGGTCAAGTCTGAGTGTTCCCTGGGCCAGCCTTAAATGGCTAGACCGTGCCAACCCTTCATGAGGCTCAGTTAAAGCTCTCTACTGTATAACTTCCCAGCCTGCCTTGCTCTGGAGCACGACTCGCTCCTCTAATCCCTCTTTTTTATACTCAGGAGAATCCTGTGGCACCGTTGAGTAGTTGAAGGTTTCTTTAAGGCATTAGGTGTCAAAGGGAATTCCACCAGAGGATAAAATAAACATGGACGTTGAGGTTCTGACGACAGCAGAGAGCTGGAGCAACCGGGCCGGTTTGGCCGCTCTAGTTGGTTTGCCCTCCCTGTTTCAGATGCAGCTCTGCTCTGCTCCATAAAGTGTGCTTAGTGTTGAGCTGCTGTAAACAGCCATGGTTTATTTATTTTCTCTTTCAGATGATCAGACAGAAGGAGCCGAGAGGACTGGGAGGAGGATAGTCTAGCAGCTACTCTTAATGATAGAAGTGGGCCTACAGTTTGCTCTGCTGGCAGGCTGTTTTAGATCAGCTTCTGAATTGTTTGTCAGGCAAAAAAAATGCATATCTGATAGATAACTCAGTGACTTGCAATAACAAGCGAAGGTTATTGAAAACTACAGAATCATGTTTTATCTTAACTGTACCTGTTTTATCTCAATTGTAACTACACAAACAGGGTTCCAGTATTAGTGCATACTTTGCAACCAGTTTCACTGAGAATTATTTAGGGTAACACCATGCCCAGACCGGATGCGCGCTTGCGCAAATTGATTTTGTCCCCCCACACCAAGCGCGATCACAACACGCAGGTTGAAATATCAAAACAAACTCAGAACCACTTATATTAATTTGTGGACAGGTCGAAAACATTAAACAATTTATGGCAATTTAGCTAGCTAGCTTGCAGTTGCTAGCTAATTTGTCCTATTTATCTAGCTAGCTGTTGCTAGCTAATTGGTCCTATTTATCTAGCTTGCAGTTGCTAGCGAATTTGTCCTTGGATATAAATGTTGAGTTGTTGTTTTAGGTCCTCTACTCCGACAATTAATCCACACGTAAAACGGTCAACCAAATCATTTCTAGTCATCTCTCATCCTTCCAGGCTTTTTCTTCTTTGGACTTTATATGGCGATTGGCTTCTAACTTTCATAGTATTACCACGACCGCTCGTTGGGGCGCGAGAAATGTGGGTGCAATGATTGAATAACATGTATGCGTAAACGTATTTTGCGATGCTCGCGCACGCGACACGAGCGGTGTGGTCAGCATGTAAGGGCTGTTGTGTGTCTCTGAGGGAGTTACATTGGTACACACCACTGCTCAGCCAGGGATGAGTGTGTCTGTGTGGGTTGGTTGACGGTGTCTGTTTTTGCTTAACTTGCTGTTTAATGGCAGCACCCTTTCCATTTTCGCACTATATAGGTCAATGCTTTAAAAAGGCCTCCTAAAAGCCTGTTGGATATTGAGTTCCCCTAAAACCCGGGTGGTACTGCTTACTAACTTGCCCCATTCATCCCTTTTAAGTGAAAAGGTTTCCTCTTAAAAAAGATTGATCATATTTTAGGATGCTTCATATCAGTTAAACTACTGTATTAACTGAGACCCAACCTCCCTGTGAATGTTCAAAACATGTTGTTATAGTATACCACACATAAACATGAATGGGCTTTTAAAAGTCACAGATGTACTAGAATTAAAGGCATTTTGGCTCAATTGATGTCATTGTCAACCAATTTCACACTATTATTCCTCCATTTTGGGCATGCCTTAAAATGTTCCCTAAAAGTCACAACAAGAAGCCATGGGGCCAGGCTCTTATGTCATAGTGCCAGTATACACAGTGTGCTTCCAGAGCTGTTGGAGTTGTTAGTTACTGATAAAGACAGATAGACTGCAGTACAGAGGATGTGGCCTATCCGGACACACTACATGCTCATCATACTGGACATTCCTCTGAGCTTACTACAGGTTTTCCCTATTGTCAATGTGAATCAAAGAGTGATTACATGCTGTTGTAGTGTAAGCTACTGCTACAGTAGCAATCTTATTGGTTTCGTGATGTTATACAATCACTCTTCGTTTTCATATAACCATCTGGCTGTGGTTTATGAATACAATACAGTATTCAGTTTGACACCTTGCAGTATAGGTAAAATTCTTTATATTTCACGATAGGCCTATAAATATGTTGTAATGGTCCCCATACGAACTGATCATATAAAGCCAAATGAGAAAGAGTACAATCATTGTTTGTAGACTTTTTCAAATGGTAATATATCTGAATTACTTAAAGGTCCAACACAGCCGTTTTTATCTTAATATCAGATCATTTATGGGTAACAATTAAGTACCTTACTGTGATTGTTTTCAATTAAAATGGTCAAAAATAAACAAAAAATAGCTTCTTAGCAAAGAGCAATTTCTCGAGCAAGAATTGTTCTAGAATTGTCTGGGAGGGGTCTGAGTGGGGAAAACTACAGTAGCTGTTATTGGCAGAGAGGTTTGGAACTCCTACTTATTGGTCAATTAACTCATTTACCACCTAGTGACTAAACTCCATCAAACCAAAACAGGTTGAAATTTCAGGTGGTCTTTTCAAACAGCTCCTGCACTAAAAGGGCATTATCATTATTTTCACAATTGCACAGTATAATTCCAAATTGTGTTGAAAATCACGTTTTTGACTGCACTGGGCCTTTTAATGGTGGTGATCTGTTTTTAATACGTCTTTATTTACCCTCATCGCAGAGCTCCCAGACATGAACTTTAGACAGGTTTCCTCACATCACAATGTGTGTAAAATGTGTTTCCCCCACCTTACACACGACATGGTGTGTGTAAGCACTCCACACACCTTGACTGAGTCTATTTTTAGAACGCTGAAGCTGTGAAAGTTTCCATTTATTCCCCCTGTGCTGTGTCACCTGGCTGTCAGCAGAACAACAGGAAGTAATGGGGGAGTAAAAGAGCGGTAGAATCGAATACTGAGGCCCTCCTCCTAGTGGACACTCTGTGCCAATGCAGCTCATCAACTGTTGCGGCATATTCTGTTATCACTACTACAGCCAACCTGGACAGTAATCAGCAGTTCTTGGTGTTGTGTCCCTTGATGTTTTACTGTCGGATCAGAATGTTTTTGTCAAGATGTTATGCCCTTTTCTACGATGTAATGTACCTTTATGAGCATTCGTTGTAAGAGAAAGGAAATATGAAAAGGCCAGAAGTGAAAATTGCCCTCTCTGGAGCTGTGAAATGCTGCCTGGGAAGAACATATGACAGTACAGTATTACATCAAACACATTTTATGCTCTGACTAACTAACGCCCAGTACTTGTTTCTCTTCTCCTCCCTGTAGTAAACGAGATCATAAGGAAGGATCTGACCGGCGTGCAGGCCAGAGTTCAGACATAGACGACAGCAAACAGGAAGTGGACAGCTGCAGCTCGCTCTGCGTCGCCACGGGAACTTCTTCTTCTTCCCTGTGTGCCCAACTGTCCATCTCCATAACAACTATCAACTATCAGCTGCCAGCATTTTGGCTGTTCAGTCCTTTTCCTTCAAATAACTGTTTCTCAGCTAAAAATTCAGTGCCTTTTACCCAATACCAAAGAACGTTCTACCAAAGAAAATCGTCTTAATTTTTAGGATCATCGTAAACTAGATTGTGCCTTGTTTTTTTATATAATGTAGAAGAGAGGGTGAAAATTCATTAATTCAAGCAAGTCACAATCATGGCAGTAGCTGTGGCAGTACTCGGTGTTAAAACCTTATGCAAACCTTTTCAAGGAACTTTCAGCCTCTAATCTTGTCGACACTTCTACTAATGACACCATGCATAAAATATGCCAACATGTCAGCATTGCACTGTGATATGTGTATTATGTTATGAAATGTAATGACAAATTCTTCTTGAGCTTACTTTGATCATCTCGTCTTTCTAGTCTAATGGAGACAAATTGCACACTGCCATCCTAATAACCCCCAAAATATTTGATGGAATGTTCATCCCCCCATATTCTTGCTTTTCAAAGTTATGTGCACTGTTTAGTAGGGGAATCATTGTGTATGTGTATTCTTACATGGTGTGTTGTCTTTATTTCAATATTTAATGTTTTTTTCCTCATTATGTTTGAGTCATGTGATGAACTTAATGTAACTAAAATGTATATTACAGTATAAGCACTTGATTTGCCGAAGAGGCCAGTGTTTTTAATACAGGTTATTATTTTGAACTGCTTAGAGAAAAAGTATTCTACATTTCTCTATGAATGATTGAATATTGAATTAGCCTCAAAGGGCTTATATTCAAATAGTTACATGCAAATCCTTACACAGGAAATCATTAGTGGGAAATGTAATAACGTATTGTTCCCAGTTACAAAATTAACAGGCTATAAAGATGTCTAAGCAGGATAGTTTTTGAGTGCATGCCTACAATACATTTGACTACAATAGTCTTTCAGTGCCTTCAGAAAGAATTCATAACCCTTGACTTATTCCACAATTTGTTGTTACGTTACAGCCGGAATTCAAAATGGATTAAAAAACAATCTTGCCTATCTACACACAATACCCATAATGACAAAGTGAAAACATGTTATAAGAAATGTTTGCAAATGTATTGAAAATGAAATGCAGAAATATTTGATTGACAAGTATTCACACCCCCTGAGTCAATACTTTGTAGAGTCACCTTTGGCAGCGATTACAGCTGTGAATCTTTCTGGGTAATTCTTTCACACCTGGATTGTGCAACATTTGCCTGCTGAAAGGTACATTTATCTCCCAGTGTCTGGTGGAAAGCAGTCTCAACCAGGTTTTCCTCTAGGATTTTGCCGGTGCTTAGCTCCATTCCCTTATTTTTTTATGCTGAAAAACTCCCTAGTCCTTAACGATTACAAGCATACCCATAACATAATGCAGCCACCACTATGCTTGAAAATATGGAGAGTGGTACTCAGTAATACGTTATTGGATTTGCACCAAACATAACACTTTGTATTCAGGACAAAAAGTGAATTGCTTTGCCACATTTGTTGCAGTATTACTTTAGTGCCTTGTTTGCAAACAGGATGCATGTTTTGGAATATTTTTTATTCTGCACAGGCTTCCTTCTTTTCACTCTGTCAATTAGGTTAGTATTGAGCAGTAACTACAATGTTGTTGATTTATCCTCAGTTTTCTCCTATCACAGCTGTTTTAAAGTCACCATTGGCCTCTATTTTAATTTATTTTTTACCTTTATTTAACTAGGCAAGTCAGTTAAGAACAAATTCTTATTTTCAATGACGGCCTAGGAACATGAGACCAATAGCTGCCCTTCTTTGCGAGGCATTGGAAAACCTCCCAGGTCTTTGTGGTTAAATCTGTGTTTGAAACACTGCTCGACTGAGGGACCTTACAGTGTGTGTGAGGTAGCCATTCAAAAAGCATGTTAAACATTATTATTGCACACAGAGTGAGTCCATGCAACTTATTATGTGACTTGTTAAGCACATTTCTTAACTTTTGAACGTATTTAGGCTTGCCAATACAAAGGGGTTTAATACTTATTGACTCAAGACATGTCAGCTTTTCATATTTTATTAATTTGTAAAAAAATAAATATCTAAAAACACAATTCCACTTTGATATTATGGGTTATTATGTGTAGGCCAGTGACACAAAATCTAAATTTAATACATTTTAAATTTGGGCTTTAACACAACAAAATGTGGAAAAGGGGTGTGAATACTTTCTGATGGCACTGTATTTTTGTTATTATTATTATTATTTTATTTAACTTTTATTTAACTAGGCAAGTCAGTTAAGAACAAATTCTCATTTACAATGACGGCCTACACCGGCCAAACCCGGACGAATCTGGGCCAATTGTGCGCCTCATGGGTGCCCAACTTATTAATTGCCTATTTGATTGTAACATTTATCAAAATCTTTGGCATTTTTAGTTCATACAGAGAGAAAAATGCACATAATATGTGTAAAACATATAATATAGCCTACCTATTTCTATAGTTTTTTGTGTAATAAATTTTTTTTCTTCCCGCAATAACAATCAGCAATATACAATATATGTAGTGCTTATTATTGTCTGCATATACAATAACATCCCAAGTATTCATACCTGTACTGTACATACTCTGCCTTACATTTCCAAGATAATCCCACATTTCCAAGATGAGCTGTGATTTCTTTATTCAGTGTCATTGTCATTATATGTGTATTTTGATGTACAATCAAACATGAAATCAATAGGATTTCCTACATGTACAGTCAGGTCCATAATTATTGACCTTGTTGATAAAGCTGACCAAAAAGGCATTATAAAATAAATAATACAAATACTGAGCTCTAAAATTTGGAAGTTATATTATTTTATAATAAGACAATTGCTCAGAGAAAGAGATTTTGTTTAACAAGTAATATTTTTTTTTACATTTAAAAGACGGGTCAAAATTAGTGGCACCCCTGTTTTAAATACTCTAGCACACTCCCATTGGGAGGATAATGACAGTCTTTAAAAATAAAAAAAAGATGTTGGGAGGGATCTTAGAGCTCCATGTATAATTTTTTCAGATCCTTGATATGATTTGTTTGCTCTTATGGACTGCCCTCTTCAATTCAAACCACTGGTTTTCAATGGGGTTCAAGTCTGGACTGAAGTTTGATAAACGGCATTCGCACTTGGATTGGAACCGGTGCTCTGGTCAGAAGACAGGAAAAAGAGCTCTTTGGACACGGACACCAGTGGTGGGTTTGGCGTTGAAAAACATATGCAGAAAAGAACCTCATATCTACTGTAAAATCAGGTGGTGGATCTTTGATGTTATAGGGTGGTTTTGCTTCCACTGGTCCTGGGGACCTTGTTAAAGTTCAACAAACAGCATCATGAACTTTACCAAGTACCAGGACATTTTAGCCCAAAAAAACCTGGTTGCCTCTCATTGGAGGTTGGAACTTGACCGCAAGTAGATCCTCCAGCAAGACTTTAAGTCCAAGCACTAACAAAATCCACAAAGAAATGGTTAATTGACCACGAAATCTACAGACATGAACCCAATTGAAAACCTATGGTTTTAATTGAAGAGGCCAGTCCAGATGAAATATATATTCTGTACTGAAGAATGTTCTAAGATCCCTCCAAACGTGTTCTCCAATCTCTTATTTTTTATTTTTTTAAAGGCTCAGTGTCGTTTATCTTCACAAGGGGAGGGTGCTAGAGTATTGAAAACAGAGGTGCCAATCATTTTGACCCCAATCTTATTGCACATTTTATTTAATATTTAATGAAATATATTTCTCTGAGAAATTGTATTAGTATAAAATAATATAATTTTACATTTTTTGGGGCATACAATACAGCTCAATATTTATATTATTTATTTTACACAGTCTTTTTTGCTCATCTTTATCAAGGGTGCCAATAATTATGGACCTGACTTTATATATTAACATTTTACCAAGTGCTCAAAGTTCTTTTATATTGTGTAAAAAGGGATAGCTTACATTGGTGTAGAAATTGACTTTTGTTACATATCCAGTGCAATATGTTAACATTTTTAAGAAGATTCCAAAGAAAATATGCTTTACTTAGATTATATATAGTTTAAAAAGTGTAAACCTGAACAGTGTCCAGTCATTCATGCCATTGCTGTTTGTACTGAGATTTAAAAGTTAACAACCCAGAGACTGAATCTGCCTGTACGAGCCATTCTCTCAATGTACAGCATACAGTATGTTTGAAATATCCTGAATGTATACTTTACGAAATAGTTTTCCCCTTTATCTGTAAATAGTTCATTGCTTACAACTGCATAAATTCTTCTGTTAAGCCTGTTTTTTAATTTCAAAGTTATAGAGTATGGTAGAAAATATGTTTTATGAACTGCATCAGTTGTTTTCTTGCTTTTTCTTTTGTTTTGTTAATCCAGTGTCTTAGTAATATACAAAAAGCCATATACAGTGCCCTGTAAAAAGTATTCATCCTCCTTGGTGTTTTTCCTAAAAAAAAATTGCGTTACAACCTGTAATTTAAATGGATGTTTATTTTGATTTCGTGTAATGGACATACACAAAATAGTCCAAATTGGTGAAGGGAAATGAAAAAAATAACTTGTTTCAAAAGATTCTAAACGGATGAGTGGTGCGTGCATATGCATTCACCCCTTTGCTATGAAGCCCCCTAAATAAGATATGGTGCAACCAATTACCTTCAGAAGTCGCATAATTAGTGAAATAAAGTCCACCTGTGTGCAATCTAAGTGTCACAAGATCTGTCACATGATCTCAGTATATATACACCTGCTCTGAATGGCCCCGGAGTCTGCAACACCACCAAGCAAGCAGCACCACGAAGACCAAGGAGCTCTCCAAACAGGTCAGGGACAAAGTTGTGGAGAAGTACAGATCAGGGTTGGGTCATAAAAAAATATCTGAAACTTTGAACATTCCACGGAGTACCATTAAATCCATTATTAAAAAATGGAAAGAATATGGCACCACAACAAACCTGCCAAGAGAGGGCCGCCCACCAAAACTCACGAACCAGGCAAGGAGGGCATTAATCAGAGAGGCAGCAAAGAGACCAACGATAACCCTGAAGGAGCTGCAAAGCTCCACAGCGGAGATTGGAGTATCTGTCCATAGGACCACTTTAAGCCGTACACTCCAAAGAGCTGGGCTTTACGGAAGAGTGGCCAGAAAAAAAGCCATTGCTTAAAGAAAAAAATAAGCAAACATGTTTGGTGTTCGCCAAAAGGCATGTGGGAGACTCCCCAAAAATATGGAAGAAGATACTCTGGTCAGATGAGACTAAAATGTAGCTTTTTTGCTATCAAGGAAAACGCTATGTCTGGCGCAAACCCAACACCTCTCATCACCCTGAGATAACCATCCCCATGCTGTGGGGATGTTTTTCATCGGCAGGGACTGGGAAACTGGTCAGAATTGAAGGAATGATGGGTGGCGCTAAATACAGGGAAATCTGTTTCAGTCTTCCAGAGATTTGAGACTGGGACGGAGGTTCACCTTCCAGCAGGACAACGACCCTAAGCATACTGCTAAAGCAACACTTGAGTGGTTTAAGGGGAACCATTTAAATGTCTTGGAATGGCCTAGTCAAAGCCCAGACCTCAATCCAATTGAGAATCTGTGGTATGACTTAAAGATTGTTGTACACCAATGGAACCCATCCAACTTGAAGGTGCTGAAGCAGTTTTGCCTTGAAGAATGGGCAAAAATCCCATTGGCTAGATGTTCCAAGCTTATAGAGACATACCCCAAGAGACTTGCAGCTGTAATAGCTGCAAAGATGGCTCTACAAAGTATTGACTTTGGGGGGAGGGGGGGGTGAATAGTTATGCACATTCAAGTTTTCTGTTTTTTTTTTGTCTTATTTCTTGTTTTTATTTCACAAGAAAAAATATTTTGCATCTTCAAGTGGTAGGCATGTTGTGTAAATCAAATGATTCAAACACACAAAAATCTATTTTAATTCCAGGATGTATGGAAACAAAATAGGAGAAATGCCAAGGGGGTGAATACTTTTGCAAGCCACTGTATAGCTGTCTTAACTTCTTGGCGCACCCATCCCGTTAGCGGGATCATTTTCGTCAACATCCGCTGAATTGCGGAGCGCCAAATTCAAATTAAATTAATACAAATATTTAATTTTCATGAAATCACAAGTGCAATATAACAAAACACAGCTTAGCTTGTTGTTAATCCACCTGGCGTGTCAGATTTAAAAAAAGCTTTACAGCAAAAGCTATCCAAGCGTTTATGTTAGGACATCTCTCTCAGCAGACAAAACATTACAAACAGCTAGCAGCAAAGTAGATTGTCAGAAAAGTCAGAAAAGCAATAAAATGAATCGCTTACCTTTGATGATCTTCGGATGTTTGTACTCACAAGACTCCCAGTTACACAATAAATGTTGCTTTTGTTCGATAAAGATTATTTTTATATCCAAAACCTTCCATTTGGTTTGGCGCGTTTTGTTCAGAAATCCACAGGCTCGTGCAGGTCATGACGGGCAGACGAAAATTCCAAATATTATCCGTACAGTTCATAGAAACATGCCAAACATTTTTTATAATCAATCCTCAGGTTGTTTTTACAATAAATAATCGATAATATTTCAACCGGACCATAGCTTTTTCAATAGGAGAGAGAGAGAAAATGACTGCTCCAAGCTGTTGTGCATGCAAAACTCTGCTGGCACCCAGCCATCCACTGACGCGATGTGATCGTTCTCGCTCATTTTTCAGAATAAAAGGCTGAAACTATGTCTAAAGACTGTTCACACCATGTGGAAGCCATAAAGAAAGGAATCTGGTTGATATCCCTTTAAATGGAGGGAAGGCATGCAATGGAACAGGGAGATTCGTTTCTCTTAGGCACTTCCTGGTTTGATTTTCCTCAGGTTTTAGCCTGTAATATCAGTTCTGTTATACTCACAGACAATATTTTGACAGTTTTGGAAACTTTAGAGTGTTTTCTATCCTGACCTAACCAATTATATGCATATTCTATATTCTGGGCCTGAGAAATAGGCAGTTTCATTTGGGTACGTTTTCATCCAAACATCAAAATACTGCCCCCATATTAATATAAGTGATGTTGATATTAAGTATGCATTTGAGAAACAGGTTATATTTATGTTTCAGATGTTTTACACAGTTTTTAACAAATCTCTGCAATTTGAGTGCAGGCAATAATTTCCCCCATAGAATTAATTTAGCTTAATAATCAATATTTTACGTTTTCTGTTCTATATCTGATGTATGTATGTTCCTTAAAACTCTGTAATATTCATATCTATTTTTCCAGAAGCAAAAGTTGTATTTTTAAAATAGCAATAAAACATAAAGAAATGAAACTACTGTTCTTGTCATTTTTGTGTAAGGCTTTTCTGCAGTTAATTTGACATGTACAGTAGGTACGTTTTAGTACTTCCAAGTTATCCTTATCCTGAAGTTAATTGATGATTTTCCTTATTTTTGCTTCCTCCATTGGTTGTTGGCAAGGTAATACTGTCACTGACGTCTGTCTTTAGACTGTTTGTGTTTTTTTGTGAAGGAGAACCTAACAGTCACTGACTCATGCTACATAACCCCATACTTCTCCCCATGCCTGGCACATCAATGGGGTGACCTTTTCTGTTATCCTCTCCTCATGTTCATTTTTACCACGGCTTCATCTATTACAGACATACTCAGTGACAACACACACACACACACACACACACACACACATACACACACTCCCACTTACAACCCCACAACCCCACCCCTCCTTCAAACAAATAACAACAAGAGAGTTGACTATAGCCCTGTAAGCCATGTTGCCAGGAGACAGCATGTTTGGAGCCTAATTCTGGTGACTGGGAGTACTGGAGGACTCTGTGAATGAACCCTGTGTTCAGGAAGTCTCTGCCTATGACCTCATAGCATGGGTGAAAAAACACAGCACGTGGGCTAGATGGAACGCTAGATTAGCGTTTTTCACCCCACTCTTAGAGATATGCTGTGGCCCATGACTCATGTGCCCTTCCTCTCCAAATGAGGTACTAATGAGGTCAGACGGCTGTAGTACTGATTGACTGTGTGAGATTGACCCAGAACAAAAAAACAAGCCTTAATGCGAATGGAATTTCATTCATTACACTCTGATGTCATCACTAGACTCAGCAGACTGTATTGGGTTAGCCTTAGTTATGCCAAATTGATAATACACAACCATTATCAATGTCCCGTTCAGTTCAAATCAAATAGAAAAATCTGTCCCTGATTGCAACCAAAGAAGTTTCTTGAGAGTGATGCCATAGGGGAACCATTTAAGGTTCTCTGAAGAGCAAAAAATGGGATGGTTCTTTGAAGACCCTTACAAAAATCCAAAACCAGAAATGTTTTGGGCCTCCAGGAGCGTAATTGAATAGCCCTGCTGTAGTGTTTCAAGCCTTATTTGCATATTTTCCAGGGTGCCTTTCAAGTTAATTTTAGAGTTACCAGTACCACCCGTGTCTGTGTTTACTTGTGACAGAGACATGGTTGTTACATTCATTCATTTCTAGTCCTGTGGAGGGCCTAGTTTTACTCTAATAAAGTGGCCTGAAACTCATAGTTTACAGGCCACATCAGCCCTGTAAGTCACATTATGCTGGCTTGCAAAGGTGATGTGTAATTCCTATTGGAATCTAGCCAGAGTCATGACTGCTAGGGTTGAGAAGACTAAGTTATGAGACTACATTATACATCTAAACTCGAACAACCATTTCAGTAACGGGTGCCATAAGTCCAAGTAACAGATTGGAATAGTTTAGAAAAATGTATGTAATTTATATTAGAGTAGCATAAGATTAATCAATATACATGCAAAAAACATTGATATTTTGATTTAACCAGGTAAGTCAGTTAAGAACAAATTCTTATTTATAATGACAGTCTTTGAACAGTGGGTTAACTGCCTTGTTGAGGGGTAGAATCAAATCAAATCAAATTTTATTTGTCACATACACATGGTTAGCAGATGTTAATGCGAGTGTAGCGAAATGCTTGTGCTTCTAGTTCCGACAATGCAGTAATAACGAACAAGTAATCTAACTAACAATTCCAAAAAAACTACTGTCTTATACACAGTGTAAGGGGATAAAGAATATGTACATAAGGATATATGAATGAGTGATGGTACAGAGCAGCATAGGCAAGATACAGTAGATGATATCGAGTACCGTATATACATATGAGATAAGTATGTAAACCAAGTGGCATAGTTAAAGTGGCTAGTGATACATGTATTACATAAGGATGCAGTCGATGATATAGAGTACAGTATCAACGTATGCATATGAGATGAATAATGTAGGGTAAGTAACATTATATAAGGTAGCATTGTTTAAAGTGGCTAGTGATATATTTACATCATTTCCCATCAATTCCCATGATTAAAGTGGCTGGAGTAGAGTCAGTGTCATTGACAGTGTGTTGGCAGTAGCCACTCAATGTTAGTGGTGGCTGTTTAACAGTCTGATGGCCTTGAGATAGAAGCTGTTTTTCAGTCTCTCGGTCCCAGCTTTGATGCACCTGTACTGACCTCGCCTTCTGGATGACAGCGGGGTGAACAGGCAGTGGCTCGGGTGGTTGATGTCCTTGATGATCTTTATGGCCTTCCTGTAGCATCGGGTGGTGTAGGTGTCCTGGAGGGCAGGTAGTTTGCCCCCGGTGATGCGTTGTGCAGACCTCACTACCCTCTGGAGAGCCTTACGGTTGAGGGCGGTGCAGTTGCCATACCAGGCGGTGATACAGCCCGACAGGATGCTCTCGATTGTGCATCTGTAGAAGTTTGTGAGTGCTTTTGGTGACAAGCCGAATTTCTTCAGCCTCCTGAGGTTGAAGAGGCGCTGCTGCGCCTTCTTCACGATGCTGTCTGTGTGAGTGGACCAATTCAGTTTGTCTGTGATGTGTATGCCGAGGAACTTAAAACTTACTACCCTCTCCACTACTGTTCCATCGATGTGGATAGGGGGGTGTTCCCTCTGCTGTTTCCTGAAGTCCACAATCATCTCCTTAGTTTTGTTGACGTTGAGTGTGAGGTTATTTTCCTGACACCACACTCCGAGGGCCCTCACCTCCTCCCTGTAGGCCGTCTCGTCGTTGTTGGTAATCAAGCCTACCACTGTTGTGTCGTCCGCAAACTTGATGATTGAGTTGGAGGCGTGCATGGCCACGCAGTCGTGGGTGAACAGGGAGTACAGGAGAGGGCTCAGAATGCACCCTTGTGGGGCCCCAGTGTTGAGGATCAGCGGGGAGGAGATGTTGTTGCCTACCCTCACCACCTGGGGGCGGCCCGTCAGGAAGTCCAGTACCCAGTTGCACAGGGCGGGGTCGAGACCCAGGGTCTCGAGCTTGATGACGAGCTTGGAGGGTACTATGGTGTTGAATGCCGAGCTGTAGTCGATGAACAGCATTCTCACATAGGTATTCCTCTTGTCCAGATGGGTTAGGGCAGTGTGCAGTGTGGTTGAGATTGCATCGTCTGTGGACCTATTTGGGCGGTAAGCAAATTGGAGTGGGTCAAGGGTGTCAGGTAGGGTGGAGGTGATATGGTCCTTGACTAGTCTCTCAAAGCACTTCATGATGACGGATGTGAGTGCTACGGGGCGGTAGTCGTTTAGCTCAGTTACCTTAGCTTTCTTGGGAACAGGAACAATGGTGGCCCTCTTGAAGTATGTGGGAACAGCAGACTGATATAGGGATTGATTGAATATGTCCGTAAACACACCGGCCAGCTGGTCTGCGCATGCTCTGAGGGCGCGGCTGGGGATGCCGTCTGGGCCTGCAGCCTTGCGAGGGTTAACACGTTTAAATGTCTTACTCACTTCGGCTGCAGTGAAGGAGAGACCGCATGTTTCCGTTGCAGGCCGTGTCAGTGGCACTGTATTGTCCTCAAAGAGGGCAAAAAGTTATTTAGTCTGCCTGGGAGCAAGACATCCTGGTCCGTGACTGGGCTGGGTTTATTCCTGTAGTCCGTGATTGACTGTAGACCCTGCCACATGCCTCTTGTGTCTGAGCCGTTGAATTGAGATTCTACTTTGTCTCTGTACTGGCGCTTAGCTTGTTTGATAGCCTTGCAGAGGGAATAGCTGCACTGTTTGTATTCAGTCATGTTACCAGACACCTTGCCCTGATTAAAAGCAGTGGTTCGTGCCTTCAGTTTCACACGAATGCTGCCATCAATCCACGGTTTCTGGTTAGGGAATGTTTTAATCGTTGCTATGGGAACGACATCTTCAACACACGTTCTAATGAACTCGCACACCGTATCAGCGTATTCGTCAATGTTGTTGTCTGACGCAATACGAAACATCTCCCAGTCCACGTGATGGAAGCAGTCTTAGAGTGTGGAGTCAGCTTGTCAGCTTGCATCAGAATGACAGATGTTTACCTTGTCAGGTCAGGGACTCGATCTAGCAACCTTGCAATTACTGGCCCAACACTCTAACCACTAGGCTCCATATTGAAACAATTTTAAAAATCTACCTGCAATAAAGCACACTAGGAAATCTGATAATAATGGGCATGGTTTTGGTTAAACTCTGAATATTAACACCAACACTTGGGTTCTTTTACACCACTCTTTACAGTGTTAATTTAACTCTTGAATCAACACTATAAATGTTAAACTGAAAAATCAACACTAGTTAATTAACACTGGCCAATTTGCTGTGTGCTATGAAAGGGACACATCTGGAGGCTGCCATACATTTCAAGAACCTTTTAGCATTCTGAAGAACCATAAATGCCACACCATAAACCCCACAGTAAACTCAAAGGTTCTTTATCGGGTATGAGTGTTCCAAGTAACCTTAAGAGCTAAGAAACAACCATTTAAGAACCTTAATTTTGGGGGGTGTACAGTAAATCTAATTTAAATTTAAGTAATTAAGATAACTCATGTAAAATAGACATTTATACGATTGTCATTGGCCATCAATAGTACCTTTTCTGTGCCTATCGGAGCTTGAGACTGGTCAGGTATGTTACTACTCAGAGGCCAGAATTTCCTTCTATAAAAATGTCAGGGCCCTTTACCAACAGTGATGGCCTGTTGGTGTTGAAAAATGTTGGAATTATCCAGTAGCAGACACACTTCTCAAAGACCTGCATGGTGTTCTCACTCATAGATGTTAGTTTCCTGCAGGGCTTACGGGCATAGGTAACACACGTAGGTAGGTAAGATGTGTACAAATACAACACTAAACAGTGGATAAGTAAGTTAGCCTCCACATCTGATTTAATTGACATAGGCTTATGTAGAAATACAGAAATTATCCCTTATGCATTCGCCTACATTGTTATGTCAAAATCTCATGCATTTTCATTAATTATTTACTTACATTTTAATATGGGATTGTCTGCTGTCAGTTCTCCATGGCAGCCCATCAATGAACATCCCATGAGAGTTTACCAATAGGATGTCGAATCATGTTTAATTTAAAAAAAACGTTATTAACCCTCAAGCTACTGACTGGGGTCATTCCGACTGGGGTCATTATTTTTTTTATCATAGTCCAAAGGTGGTTTACTCAATTCCTCAAATTTTTCATGACTGTCAATCAACCTCTTCAATCTAAATCATTGTTTATTGTTATAGTATAGAGCACTTTCAGTGCCAACAGAAGCTGTATTTGAATAAAAACATGTTTTATTTGTATTAAGATATTGAAATTAAATTCAATATTATTGAATTTGTAATACACAAATTGAATCATTGAAATCATAATCACTTATATTTCATAATTTGAAACTGAATTGAATTAATATTGCATTCATTTTTAATATTCAAATTCAATATCTATATATATTTTATTTCAATATGGCAAATATTGGATTCATTGTCTGTGTATCAAGTTTACAAACGATCATTTCAAGTTCACCAAAGTTCACATATATTCAACTTCTCAGATTCAGTTCCCTAAATTCAAAATTCAACATTCAAAACCAGAGACAACATCCTGGTACTTTTTGAATAAGGAATGGTAGAAAAGTACAGATAGAATCAAACGCTCTCTTTCTTAAATCATTTTCTGCCAGTTTCTGAAGCCAGTGTGGCATACAGTATTTAATTGATTTTCTTCCTATGAATTTGGCTCTAGCGTTTGAACCGTTTGGGCTACAAGCTATTATTACCCCATTCCTGGAAGCTTGGATTCTCTGGAACATGGGTGTTCCCTTCTGAGGCCTACTGCACAACAACAACACTTTCTGTGGCAAACAGAAGCAGAAGGATTTGTGCACCCCATTTAATGAGAGTGCAACAGAGGTTGTTTGGTGATCCATGCATGTGATGAGCAACCTTTCCTGAGACCTGAAGATGTGTTAGTTTGACTCATGGAGTTCTTACCCAGGTCTGCTATGTGCCAGACAATGTAGAGACCTGAAAAACTACATTGTCTGGAGTATGAGTAAGAGTTTAAGGTCAAAGGAGGCTGAAATGTATCTGACATCCACACTTTTTTTTACCCCTTTTTTGGTGGTATCTAATTGGTAGTTACAGTCTTGTCCCATCGCTGCAACTATGGACTCAAGAGAGGTGAAGGTCGAGAGCCGTGCATCCTCCAAAACAGAACCCAGCAAAGCCACACTGCCCACTTAACCCGGAAGCCAGCCGCACAAATGTGTCGGAGGAAACCTGGCATCCATGTCGGCGTGCATTGCACC
The DNA here is from genome assembly GCF_018296145.1 of Oncorhynchus tshawytscha. Taxonomy (NCBI): domain Eukaryota; kingdom Metazoa; phylum Chordata; class Actinopteri; order Salmoniformes; family Salmonidae; genus Oncorhynchus; species Oncorhynchus tshawytscha. Next base: position 10,934,277 of record NC_056450.1, on the reverse strand, counting down.
TGGTCCAACACAGGAGTCACTAGTGCACAATGGGACAGGAACATCCCTGTCAGCCAAACCCTCCCCTAACCCAGACGACGCTGGGCCAATTGGGCGCCGCCCACTGCGCCACTCAGGAGGCCTGAGGTCCACACTCTTTTGATGAGTAACCTTGCTGGAGATTTAAAGTCTTGTGTTAGCTTCCTGAAAAATCCCTACTAATGTGTCCTGCGTGTCCTGTGAGCATCATAGAGGGGGAACAGAAGGCATGACCATGTTCCAGCATTCAGGAATGCATTCAGGAATGGGGTCATTATAGCTTATAGCCCAAAGACTGAAACTTGGCTGCAAATAGATCTTCCAGCAAGACAATAACCCCAAA